>NC_068402.1:35729697-36029697 GCF_023724105.1 Carassius gibelio | reverse complement strand
GCTATTTTAGCAGCTGATGTTAACATATAGTGCCTTATTTCATGTTACCAAACACAATCAACTACTTGAAAAATGTTGGCTATTCAGAAATTGGTAATTTTTGACCAAGGTTTTAAAAATTTGTTATGTGTCATGTGTCATGAAAACGTTCCCTGAGTAGGAAACGAGAAACTGCATCCTCTACGGGGCACTTTGGGGAACACCTCATAGTGACCCGTGTCTGAAGCATACTTTGAAAAACACCAATGCGTTGGCCGGCGACACCCTCTGACGTCACTACCGGCGCGACTATAAATAAGCGCCAGGAGAGCACGTCATTTACTTCTTCGTCTGAAGCTTGTGTCCGAAGCATGGCAGGGAGCTAGAGGACGCAGTGTCTCATTCCCTACTCAGGGAACCATGGATTACATTCGTAACCTGAGACGTTCCCTTTCAAAGGAACTTCGAACTGCGTCCTCTAGCGGGCGCTTAGGGGAACAGTATACCCACGCCGCCATGCTGAGGGGAGTGCAGGCCAGAATCATAGCAAACACTAAGTTCCAACTCTACCATTTCCATGGGAGTTGCCCCTGGGACGGTTAGACGGCTGTCAATGACAATATCCCTTACACAGGGTAGAGCTAAAAGCTTGGAATCAGGAAGGATTCCTTTAAAGGGATTCGGCTAAGAAACCAGTATTTAAACAAGGTCTTGCCTGTCACACAGATAGGTATTCAAGGATACATGAATGGAGTGATGCCTAAGCTGAACGGGGCTTTTCACCAACTCAAGAAAGGGCTCGAAGCAACCGCTAGAAGCCCTCACCATAGATGATTTTAGAAAGAATGCAGAGCACTAGCGTGCAAACTTACCACAGTTTGGATTTCAGAAAGTGCTTCGCATGCACACCTCCCATAATATGGATTTTTTAAAATACTGTTCTAAGGAGGGGCTCTCGTGGCACTCTGATCGAGCAGCTCACAGATGGAATGGTGTATCTCAAACAATATGTTTGAGAGTATCAACTCAATCTGTGGAACTAATTCTGGAGCGCTCTGGGGAAAAAACAGTGAACGCCGTCTCATATGAGAAGAGAACTCCGAATTCAGAGTAGCGCACTCAAATGTGACCATTTCTGGAAAAGGGGACCACTGCTAAACTACCAAGAGAATATCCCCTCAACTACCCCAGATATCCCCTCAAGGTGACGGAAGCAATGCTTGAAGTGTATAAACAAATACACTCTGGCTGAATGGAGACAAAAGAACCAAGGTCTAACCATCTTGAAAAGGGAACGAAGCTGAGCGTCTAATCCTTACTGTACCGGATTTCAGAAAAGTGCGCAGAGTTTTGCATGCACACTTACCACTTTAGGAAGTACACAGAGGGCAGCGTGTATTTAAAAGGTTCCTAAGCATCGCAGAGACGCTGAACTGCACGGGAGAGGCAAACTCCAATTTTGAGCATCACCTGAGGCAGTATATACAGGAAAAATTCTGTAACTACCACCTCCACCTTCCCGCTGGATGTGACAGCACAACTAAGCAGCCAGGAGGCCCCTCAGGGTGACCTGGCAAGACATCCATGAAATCCCCTGCAGTGCTTTGCCAGTTCTGATGATCAGCGAAGCTCCCGCAGAAGCCTGTGATCTCGGCCGCCTAATACCAGAGAACGAGGCCAGACGGTCGGTGCTGAAGGGTGTTAGTAAATGCTGTGACTGAGCACTGTAAAGGAAACTCAAAGAGTTTGTTAGTAGACACATAAGCACCAGCATTTTAACCCATAAGTATATACAGAAAGGGTTACATACTCACCCACCCTCCTGCACTGGAGCCCCGCTCACGGCGCACCTCCTTATAGTCCGGACCATCAGTAAGGTGGTTACTATGAATACAGAACCAACCAAAAAACATCATAGGTCCAGCATAGGAGACTGTTATGTGAGAATTTTTTCCACCTAACCTCGATCAAGTGGAGAGCTGGTGGTTACAGGGTAATTAGGCAGGGGAGGATAAGAGCAGAAGTTAAAAACCACCCAAAGGGAATGAGTAGCTACCTAGGTATTGCTCTGATTCAGATGAGAACGTAGCTTCATCTGAATCACATTCCTCAGGTCCTGCTTACCTCCTCGTGACCCACGATTCCTTTAGCCCCTGCCCTTAGGTGGGGGAGGAGTGTGAGCCGTGACACTAGCCTTCTGCACCCGTCTTTGATCTTCAGATCGAGACGGGCCAGGACCCCTATGTTGTTCGGGCTTGGACCTTGACTTTCATGGAATTAAGGATTTAAAGCAGCTGAGCGCACCCTTGTCTCCCTGAACTTCTCGACCACCATCTCGACGGAGGTACCAAAAAGCTCAGAAGGCGAGACCGGAACATCGAGAAGAAAGCCCCTTTCTTTCCTCCCGATGTCTGGGAGATTCACCCACAGATGTCTCTTCATTACTACCATGGCCACCATAGACCTACCCATGGCGGAGGCGGCCTACTTGGAAGCATGGAAAGAGAGGTCTGTGGTGCGGCCCACATTGGCTACCTGGTCAGCTGAAAGGCCCTCGCTTTTATCCAGGTCCTTCAGCAGGTCAGCCTGATAGGCCTGAAGCACTGCCATTGTGTGCAATGAAGCCACAGCCTGACCTGCTGCTGCATATGCTCTGACATTTAAGCGGTATGCATCTTGGAGGGGCTTAGATTGCAAAGAGGGAGATTTAAGAGAGGATGTTACCCCCACAGAGAGATAGCTAGCCAGCGTCTCTTCTACAGGGGGCATCTTCTCACAGCCGTTTTCGCGCATGCCCTCGATGTTATAATAACTTGTATGCTGAAACCGATGGATGCGAGAAGAAAATGGCCTCTTCCATTCTTTTTCGACTTCTGCATGTAAATCAGGCTAGAATGGAAGGCTCATCTGGGCTGGAGGGCTATGGTCAGACAAATAACGCTCATGGAGGCGACCTCGCTGCGTTACTTTGCTGGCACGCTTCCATGGCAAATCTAACTTTGCTGTGGTGCGATCCATAATCTCTAACTGCTCCACATACGCAGGGCAGCAGGATTGAGAAGGCCCAGCCTCAGCTTCTTCGGCACCCTCAGACATCTCCTGCTCTTCCTGGGCAGAACCCAGCAGAGCACTAACTTCAGTATCAGAAAGGTTTAATGACAACACATCTTCCTCCTGAAGTTCACTCTCATCTGCTGCCGAAGAGCGTGAAAGGTAAAGTCCCTCTCTAAACTCCTCAACGAGATCCACCTGTGATCCCCACAAGCTCATTCTCCTCCGGGCCTCAGCGGCGGTGGGTCCTGAACCTCAGGAAACAGATGGATGTCCCTCTTTCCTCGAAAAGAGAAACAAATGAGAGCAGAGCTTTTTCATAGAAAAACACTCACAATGCACACAGATCGCCCTCTCAAGGACATCGCGTGCATGCTCTTCGCCCAAACAAGAGACGCAAAGACTGTGTGTGTCATTAGGTGTCAAATAATGCCAACACGGATGTACACACTGTTTAAACGCCTTGCTAGTGGATGCCATGATAAACAGAGAGATCACTCTTACCATGGTCGTTTCTCAGATGCAGGTTCAAACAAAACAGTCAATGAAGACGAAGAAGAAAATGACGTGCTCTCCTGGCGAATTTATAGTCGCGCCGGTAGTGATGTCAGAGGCTGTCACCGGCCAACGCATTGGTGTTTTTCAAAGTATGCTTCAGACACTGGTCATGACGAGGTGTTCCTCAAAACACCCCCTAGAGAATGCAGTTCGAAGTTCCCTTGAAAGGGAACCTAGATTAATAAATGCTGTAAAAGAAATAGATATTGTAGCAACTCATTTTAACGTATTGAGCCGTATTGTTACCAATTTATATTATAGTATTATATTTTAGTATTATATTATACATTTTTATATTTGAATAGTGTATATTATAGTGCTGGGTAGTAACTGACTACATAATATCTGGATCGCTTAAACAAGATTCCAGAAATTAAGTACTTTTGATTAGATTATTACATTTTAAAATAAACATAATCAGACAGTTACTTTTTTATTGATTACATGATTACATATTATAGGCACAATAGAAATACTTTATTCACCATTAATAACAATGAAGTAATGTAATTTTCTTTCTCTTTAGGAAGACTATAGATTGTTCAATGATGTGCATGTAATCATTATTCTATATCATCTGACACTAAATGATGGCTGACAGGATCAGGTGTGTATTCTCAGTACAGTCGGCCCTGTGGATTTGTGTATATGCCGCACGCTGAGTGATTTCATTGGAGGTGGGGTGGGGGGTCTAAATGTTGCTAAATATGGCATCAGAGCAGCAGGGGAATCTGTCTGCGAGCCAACACTTCATTATTGGCTCTATGTTTGCTTGTGCATGTGTGTACCAACGAGGGCAGAGAATGACAAGTGTGTGCGCGTGTGTGTGTGTATTTCTCGGCAGAAAAGTATACTTGCCCTGGGTCCGGTGAGTAAAATGTCCATCATTGACATGAATGATCATGCCGCTCTCTGATTGGCTGCTCTCAGGTGCAGATGCTGATGATGTTTCACTGTCCCCTCGTGAGAGAGGGGGGCAGATAAAGGCTTGAGTCCACGAGCAGACCGTCTGATCACTGGAGTATCTCTCCTCCTCCCCTCCTCTTTTCTCACACGAAATAAGAGAAAGCGTCCTGTAGCGTGAAACCTGAGCATCTTTGTGTTGCTGTAAAGCCACAGAAGGTTCAGCAGCTCTTCTAAGACCACAAGGTAAGAAAATACTCTCGCTTGAGGACAGGGTGCGGGTTCAATAGTGCTGCTTCATTTAAAGCAGAATTAACTATGTAGTCTTAAACTAGAACGGGAACTTTTTGTCTTTGATGCATTTTTCAATGTGTAGATGTTCATCTGTTGTTAAACTCTCACTAGTTGCTGTTAGGGGAGGCTATTTAACCCATTCTGGCATAATATGAATCTATATTTAGATGTAACTGAAGACATAGTTGAGGAAGTATATATAGAAACCTATAAAAGTTTTGGTGTACGGTTATACTGAAAAGCCCTTTAGGTTGGTTTTTAAGTGCAGAAGGTTTGATAACCAAATGGTCCTATTTTATTTAACAAAATAGCCTATCAGCCCACATGGGAAACATAAAATGTAAATGATTCCTGGCTATTATAGGAAGAAGAAACTACATAGGATTGAAAGTGCATTATTTTAACCGCAGCCTCTGGGTTTGAATAGTTGTAGTGTTACCATGTCTGCCCCAGTCAAGAGGACTCAGTGGGATGAAGACCCAAATCTGTTTCGTAAAGATCATGGCCTTTCCAAGAAAGTGTTGCTCAACTGCTGTCTGGTCAGGTGGATCATCTCCTGGGCTTCCCCCAACAAAAAAGGTAAATCCCTCTTCAAGATAAGTAAGCATCGCTGTAGTACATTCAAAAATGCGGATATGAATTTTAGTCCATATGCATTAAATTCTGTCTTTGCGAAGGTCTGGTGGAGCTACGTTAGATAAAATATCGGTTCTTAATTGGTGTTGATGGTTTCATAAAGATTCTTTAACATCGACTGAACCTTTCCATTGCACAAAAGATTCTTTATGGTGGATAATGGTTCTTTTAGAGGAGCCAAAAATGCTATGGCCTTGCTATGGATTTTCTTAATGCTTTTATTTAATGTACTTTATGCACAATGCAGTGCTTAAAGTGTCAGTCACGTGATTTTACACAACATATGTGACCCTGGACCTTGGACTTAAGTGTCAATTTTTCGAAATTGAGATTTATACATAATTTGAAAGTTGAATACATATACTTTCCATTGATGTTTGGTTTGTTAGGATCAGACAATATTTGGCTGAGATAAAACTATTGGAAAATCTGGAATCTGAGGGTGCAAAATAATCAAAACATTGAGAAAAACACCTTTAAAGTTGTCCAAGTGAAGTTCTTAGCAATGTATATTATGAATCAAAAATTAAGTTTTGATATATTTACGGTAGGCAGTTTACTAAATATCTTCATGGAACATGATCTTTACTTAATATCTCAATGATTTTTGGCATAAAAGAAAAATCGATAATTTTGACCCATACAATGTTTTTTGTCTATTCCTGTAAATATGCCTGTGCTGCTTATGACTGCTTTTGTGCTCCAGGGTCACATATGGTAGCTGAAGCTTTAAGTTATTTTAAAGAGCAATTTCATCAAAAAATGAAAGTTTTGCCATTATTTACTCACCCTCATGTCATTTCAAACCTCTGTGGATTTCTTCTTCTGAGAAACATACAAATATATTTTGAGAAAATTCTGTTTTTGGACAATTGAAACAATTTGGTTAACAACATTCTTTAGAATGTCATTTTTTGTGTTCTGCTGAAAAAAAAAAGTCATACAGATTTAGAACGACGTTGATGAGTAAATGATGGCGTTAAAATAGTGAAGATTTTGCAACATAATAACAAGCATGTCAGGATATGCTGTTACACCCGAATACACAAAATAATGATCTTTAAAACAGCATCATATGACCCCTTTAAAATTGTGAAGATTTTGCACCATTATTTTCTCAGTCCTATAGGCCTACCCATATTTTTTAAAACTGTATCTGGCTTTTTATCAGTTTAGCAAAAAAGAACAAGAGCTTGTGTTACCATTGATGTCCAAAAACCCACATTCCACAGAAGAAAGCAAGTCATACATGTTTGGAACGACACAGGGATGAATAAATGATGACACAATGTTTTTTGGGTGATCTTTCCCTTTAATAAAGAGGCTATTCTACCTTTGTAGTAGTATAATTTTTCATATTCGCTGGGAATCTAAGACATTTTTGCTTCCTCTGCTTATTAAAGTCAAGCCACTTGACACATTGGTGTCTAATCTGCTGAAAGAGGGACCTTGGGTAGTAATGCTGGTCTGATTATTGATCATTTTACTGCGTTCGGTGTTTCGACTGATCACACTTTATGGTCTCATGTGAAGTGATAGACATAATAAATCATTGCATTACAGTGAAAGGGATATCGATGAGTTTTCCAGTTGTAAATGTACAGTTTCTCATTTGTTAAATGGCTGAATCGTGTTTGTGGTGTGGTTTGCTTTAGATCTCACTGCGTTGGTTGGTTTAAGTGGATTCTTTCAATCTTAGTCCTGTTCATACAGTGTGAAATGATGTAAGAAATAGCAAAAAAAAAAAATGTAGCTTGAAACTGCCAAGTGAGTGTTGCTAGCTCAAAAAAAAAGACCATTCTGGCAAAGTCCGTGGAAACTGTAATGGAAACGATACTAATGAAAGTAAAGCAGATGCTGAGGGAATGTGGTGGTGGTTCAAAAAGATCTCTGAAATTCTCAAGAGAGGGTAATTCAGCATGGCATAAAAAGAAATCGCATGCTGTATATAGATTTGTGGTTCATTCCTAGCTGTGGCTCACATGATGTGTGTTTATGTTTGTGAGATGGAGTCCCAGCCTGTGTTTGTTTGTGTATATGTATTTGTGTCTCTGTTCATAAGACAGTTATTAACTAAGGCGCTGTGTGCTGTAATCACACAGGCTCAGGAACCAGCTGGGCTCTTCCTAGTGTCAGGTGCTGCTGTCAGTGTCCAGCCTCGCTGAATGGACAAACTCAATGGGTTTATTTGGCTGCTTCAACACTGGCCTGTCTCAGTGCAACATAATCTGCTTTGACTTTATAATTACATTCAGAAGCATAACCTTCAAGACGGATTAAACTGAAACAGCAGAAAACTGCATTAGTAAAAGTGATACATGGCATCAGACCTGTCTTCTGGATGCTATATCTGCAATGCAGCCAAATTACGCTGTATTTTATGAAGCTGCGTAATAAATAAAAATTGCAAGGCACAGAAATTTTAAAGATGTTTCATAGTCTCAGTGAATATTTGATTCACTGTACAGCTGTGGTTTAGTTGCAGATGTCCTTTTATATTTTGTTAATAAACCCATTGCTTCATTGCTTCATTATTATTTCAGTTCAGATATTGTAATATAGTATTCTGCTGCATAATTAAGTGATATTAACCAAAAAAAAAAAAAAAAACTAGACTGAAAGTTATAAATATAAATGATTTCGCTAATGCATGTAATAGGACATACTGTAAATACTTCATGCAAATGTTTATTTATTTAATTTAGACCTAAATATGTCCAAATCAAAATGCCATAACTCAATCTTCCGATGAAAACGATGGATTTGTCTCTGGTGGGTGTTGTTTGCAAGACTTAACCATTAACTATAAGCTCACATTAATTTGAGTACATCCGAAAACTTTAGAAATACCAAGACAGTGCTCTCAATACCATGAATGATATCATTAATTTTAGATATATATCAAACGGGCAGTCTTTGCTCTCATTGATATATTAATTATTTAATACTTTTGACTGAATAGCTTAGAAGAGTATTGATCGATAAATAATAATATCAATATAAATAAAAATAATAATAGTGTTTAATGTTGGGGAAAGTTATGCATTACAATATTGCATTACTTTCTAAAAAAGTGTCTAATTATGTTCACGTCTGTACAGTAGAGGGAGCAGCTCAAGCAAATTGCATGAAGAATATGACACAGGAGAACAACATTCAGCACTTTTTTTTTCATTTTTTTACATTTCTAAAGGTAACTAACATTGCTTTGTCTTACTTGGTCTCATTGTAAGTCATCCTTAAGTTCACTTGAAAGTTTGCTGAGCCCCTGATTGAGAACCACTGGTCTAAATACTTATGATTCAGTCTAAAATGAGTCATCATTGCAATTTAAAGCATCCATGGACCCTTAATATGCTTAAAGACTGTGATAAATGTCCAGACCACTGGATGGGGCTGTGTCCATATGTTTCCTCATCCACTCAGCCAAACAACACTGACTAGACTTCAACAGGAGCTGAATTTTCTTATAATAGAGCTGAAGGCTGATTCACCACAGGCTCCTGATTTGCTATAGTAATGCGCTGTGGATTTTAAACAGGATCTGTGGTTAACATTACTAGAAACAGTTATCTTTTGTTCTGCCAGATAAATTACAGTCACACCTCTACCAAGTTACATTTCAATGACTGACGATTCATCAAGCCGATTCATTTACACTTTTTCACACTTTCACACTTTTTATATCAACTTGTTGGCAGCTTCCATAATTAATCTATGCTTGACTTTTAATCATCATTTACTCACTATCACGTTGTTTCAAACTCTCATAACAGCCACGAGAGTTGAGGAAGGCAACAACATGAGGAGTTTAATTTAATGAAATTGAATGTTTATATCAATAGGACAATTCTAGGCTTTACTGTATTTTGAATTGAACTCTATTTGTTTTTTGTCCAGTAGGTGGCAATGATGGATTTATAACACAACTACAATTGACTTCCTGATTCTGTTGTGTTATCGTATTTGCTCAGACTTTGCAGTGAATAAAAAGTGTAAAAAAAGAGAGAAAATGTTTAATGTATGGATTGGCATAAAGTGAGTCATTCATCATCTACACCATCTGAAACACCTAGTTACAGTTTCTTAACATCCCCACAGCTTTCCATCGTTAATACGTCATTATGCAGAGTTGCAAACATTGCATTTGGTACCATATTCAACAAAAGTGGATTATTTTGTGAAGGCTCATTTGTAGTATGAAACATCTGAATACTTATAACCTCGCATGAATGTGTATGAGACTGATTTGCAACTGGTTTTGCTTTAGGACCAGATTTTACATCACATTTTATAGATTTAATTTTATTAAAGTAAATAATGATAATAATAATAATAATAATAATAATAATAACAATAACAATGGTAATAATAATAATAATAATAATAATAAATACAATTAAAAAAATCCTATGAGTTAACGTCATGTACTGTATCAGTAATATTATTTAAATGCAATTAAAATATATAATAATTTCCCATTAGTTACTGCCAGGTGATGTATTACTACTGTAGCATTAAATAACAATATGTATTGCTATATTTATTAATCTTTGCTAATGTTAATAAAAATAGCATTAGTTCATGTTAGGTCAGGTCCATTTAATAATGTTAACAGACAAAGCTTTTGATTTTAATATTTTTTATTTATTCATTGAATTTGTATCATTACTACTGCTCATGAATTTTATTTATTTATTTAATTTATTTACTGCTCGTGAATGTAAGGTGGAATGGAACCTTAATGTAAAGTGTTACCAAACTAAGAATATAAAAAGAAAAGAAAATACAGATAATATTAATCCTAAATAAATTAACAATTATTTGTCCTGGTTAATATTGAAACTGAATTCTATGTCCTTTTTGTCATGTTATTTTTCCCTACTGTCCATGAGCAACGGTTGCAAGACTGAATTTAGACCCAAACTGGATTCACAACCAACCATTTCAAGCCCACTGGTGTGTCAGTTTGTGTATTAAAGTCTTGCTGTAACATGTGAGCAGATGTTCAGTGTTGTACTTTGGCCTGGGTTCATTATCAGTGTGGCGTGTCAGAGATTTTAACCATGATACGATCCAGGCGCCACTTGATGAATATCAGTATTTTTGTGCTCTCTCTGCTGTCTGTCTGATGCCCCATCCTCTCGAACCGCTCTTCATGTTGACGAATGGCCTCTGTGTACAGATTAAGCTCAGCAGCACAGAATGAATAAATGATGACGCCATGAATATGGAGATATCATCAACAGCCGCCGTCATTAGACTCCACTGACTTGGATAAAGTCAGCAATATTTCCAAGTAACGTGCTTCATTAGTACTCTGTCCATTTGTGTGCTTCTGAAATACTGGACAAAAAGAATAGACATTACCTTACAATATGAATAATATCATCAAACACATAATTATCTTATCAGTGTAATAATTTGGCTAACCAATAAACATGAACTGTTGATGCATTAGAGCTTATCGGGCCACAGCTATAGCTTCACATATGCACATAAAAGTTTATAAAAGCTGTAAAAATAAAATAAAATGTTATTTTGGTCAACTCTAATGCAATTGTACAAGCAAACAGGAACTACTTACCTTTCATCTCAATGATTTTATTGACCACAGTGCAAAGTTAATGTGATTTATTCATAAGAAATAGTTTGAATTAACAACCAGTTCATCTCACTACTACTAGTACACTGATTGTTGGTGTACTTACATTTACATTTACATTCACTCATTTAGCAGACGCTTTTATCCAAAGCGACTTAGAAATGGGAACAGTGGAAGCAATCAAAAACAGCAAAAAGAGCAATGATATATAAGTGCTATAACAAGTCTCAGTTAGCTTAACACAGTACACGTAGCATGGGATTTTAAATAATATAATAAACAAAAAGAAAACAGATAGAATAGAAAAAGAATAGAGCAAGCTAGTGTTAGAGGTCTATATATATATATATATATACTGTATATAAACTTAAAGTAAGAAATGTAGAAAATGTACTTGAACCTAAATGTACGTAATAAAATTTACTTGAAGTCAAGTATATTTCTTATATATATATATATATATATATATATATATATATATATATATATATATATATATATATATATATATATAAAAATTGACACTTAAAAGTCTATTTAGAAGACAACATGTTTTCATTGTTTTAACATAATATAAGGGACAGAAGCACACTAGCATGTCAGCGTAATTAGCAGTGTAGTTTAAACTTAGCCTAGTGAACATTAGCTGCTGTCTGCAGGAAGACTTAGCTAATGAATTTTCCATTAGCTCCAGTTATCTCATATGGTGGCAGTTCACTCTCTGGAGGGGATGAAGTGGAGATGATGGATAGTATTAGCGGTTAACTGTGGCTGTTAGCCAAGCATTAGCCCTGAATGGGCAAGCTTTAAATTGGCCTGTTGACATAGTAGCCGGCTGATGGACAGAATGCTTTGTCTGTGTCATCTGATATGTTACACAACATGTCTTTAGAAAACTTAACACTGGGTTCATGCACATCTGTGTCCTGCTCACTTCTATAGTACCACGATCACAACTGAAATCACCACCGACCTTGACACTGGCCCTGTAAACATACTTTTATTTTGATATGTGCAAAATATGTATAACTAAATAATATGATAAAATAGAATACAGAAGTCAAAAGTTAGGAACAATTAAGATTTTTTTTAATGCTTTTAAAATGTTTTATTATGTTCACCAGTGGTGCATTTATGCAATCAAAAACACAGCAAAAACAGTGAAATTGTGAAATAATATCTGTTTTTGCAGGATACTGTATGTTTTTTTTTTTCAAATGTAATTAATCTCTGTTGTCAGTTATTGTTGCTAAGTAATAATGGTTCTTATTATTATCAATATTGAAAACCTATTTCTATAAAACTTATTTGAAAAATATTTCTTTGGAAATAATATGGTTATATTATATTTTATATATTTGAATTTTGCCATGATTTTTTTTTTTTTCCAGAATGAGTAGAAAGTTAGAAAAATTATTTTGACAGCAGTAGCCTATATAATGAATTTATTTGAAATATAAATCTTTTGTAACATTATACGTCTTTATTGTCTTTTGATCATATTAGTGTGTCATTGCTGAATACAAGTATTAATTTCTTTCTTTTTTTGGTGGTTTTAAATTGTACTTACACTTTTTTTGAGTTTCTTGTAGTGTATCACAATTTCCACAAAATAAAAATGTTTCCAACATTGATCATTATAAAATTTTTTACAGAGCATTGATTTCTGAAGGATCATGTGACACTGAAGACTGGAGAAATTATGCTGAGAATTCAGCTTTGCATGACAGGAATAAATTAGATTTTAAAATAAATTACAATAGAACATTTCTTTTTAAATTGTAATAATATTTCACAATATTTTTTACTGTATTGTTGATTAGAAAATTCTGTATTGCATAATGAAAAACTAAAATTAACCTCCAAAGCATTTTCATTCACTTACAGTGTTTATTTAAAAATGTTATCTTTGATAAATATTGGGAATGAAAATACTTTGGAGGCTATACACTATATTATAAATTTTACCACATTTCTATGTGCATTCCTCTCCAGCATTAAAGAAAAAAAAAAAAAAATCTAGTTGTATTTACTCTAGTACCACCTTCACTACTGACCCAAAGCTTATTCCTCTGTCAAACTCATTCATCTGTCCTTCTGTAAGGAACCTACTTTAGCCATTTTTGTATTCCAGTGATGGCTCGACGATCTATAAATAGTAGGAATGATTGAAATGGCATATGGTGAACCCTTGTAAGTTCCCTTGCCTGCAGGCAGAGATGACTTTCAGCATTAGAGGTGGCTTCACTTTGTAGTCACCTGTGCCTGTCATAATCTTCAATTACTGGCCCAGCGTCAGTTTCAGGCAGAGACCTGCTGTTCATGCACTCAACGCAAGACACAGAAACAATACAAAGGTTTATACTGGAAAGGATGCAATTAAAAATGCATGCCAGATACTGAAATATTAATGACAAAGGATGTTTTTAGTCTGTCAATGATAGAGGCTAATAATTAAGTATTAGAGTCATGCCGTAATCTAAAATAAAACACTCAAGGTCAGTCTTTTGGATATTTTGGAGACTATGCACAGTTACACTTCTGAACTTGACAGATACTGTAATTTCCGTTGGCATTCTTGTGGAAAAGTGCCAACACCTACCTCTGGACATAAGTGACAAGAACCTCGACTTCTACAGTCAGGGCCAAACTAAATCAGAAGTGCATGCCAGAAGCAGTCAATGTACTGTAGCACTGTCCAAAAATGCCAGAATAA
Source organism: Carassius gibelio (assembly GCF_023724105.1). Classification (NCBI taxonomy): domain Eukaryota; kingdom Metazoa; phylum Chordata; class Actinopteri; order Cypriniformes; family Cyprinidae; genus Carassius; species Carassius gibelio. Next base: position 36,015,955 of record NC_068402.1, on the reverse strand, counting down.
ACTAATATGATTCAGATGCAATGATGCTTTTAGATGGAAGCAATAAATCATCAAATGTTATTTACAGTAGGAACTTGAAGCTGAAGTTTCGAAGCAAAGTAAGAGTCATGTATTTAAAGAATCAAAATATGGCATGTTAAAATGGAGTTCCTGGAAACTGCTAAACAACTGATGACAGCACTGTAGAGGCAAGCAAAAAACAAAACAAAAATATAGCAAACATGCATCTTCATTAAAGAATTATTCAGTGTGTCACAGTTGCATTGCTGTAAAAGCTCTTCAGCAGACTTCTTGACATTTCAGTTCTCTCCTCCCAAACGGATGCAATTTCTGGTATTTCAGTCAGTACTCTCTCTCTTTTTCTTTTTTTTTTTAGAAGTATATTTTAGAAGAAAACTGTGAGCAAATAAGAAGAGACCATTTGAAAAGCTGGTAACAATTTACATAAAGCCTTTATGTAAAATGCATTATAAAAGTAGTTTTAATGTATTAATTATGCTTTGTAATACATCTTTTAATACATTTTAGAAACTCATAAATAATTGAAACCACATTATAACACTTATCAATTCATTCACACTTATCAATTCATTTGGTTCAGCAACAAAATCAGACGTCAGAAGACTATAGAGAACTGTTGAACTGTTGAAAGGATTATTGGTGCTCCCCTGCCCACCCTTGAAGAACTGTATTCATCCCGAGTGAGGAAAAGGGCTCAGAAAATCACTCTGGATCCCTCACATCCAAGTCACCCCATCTTTGAACTTTTGCCATCAGTCAAGCACAAGAACAGTTTCTTCCCCCAGGCAGTCTACCTCACGAACAGTTAAATGTTCCCCACTTATACTTATACTTATGCAATAAAAATGTGCAATATTCTTATGTTTATTTGTTACCCCTCCATGCTAGTACATCCCTGCATCCTACTCAATCCTATTCCATTATCATTTATAGCACAATTGTTTATACACTTATTTATTTGCCTAATTTCTGTGTTTTTTGTTTTGTTTTTTTTGTTTTGTCTGTGTAGTGTTGTCTCTGTGTACTGGAAGATTATGTCACTAAAACAAATTACTTGTTTTTGCAAGCATACTGGCAATAAATCTCTTTCTGATTCTGATTGATACACTATTAATTTCAGTTATAATTATTTCTGACAATAAATAATGTATTACAATGCATGTTATGAATAATGTTAATGCATTGCATTCTGTAAAGACCCTTTATAATGCATTACAAATGAAGGCTTAAAAAAAGTGTTACCAAAAAGAAAATCAATATTGGGACTAATTTTGATATTGTAAATAATATAATTGTGACATTTTTGGCCATATTTCCCAGTCCTAGTTATATTGCAGTACAAATAGCTGTAAATGTCAGGGCAGATAAAAGAGATACAGGTTTCAAGGAACAAAGTTTTTTCTTCTTCTTTTTTTATGTATTTTGCAATGACACTAGTAGAAGAAAACCATGCATCTTCAAGCAAAAACATTTTGCTAGATGTCAGGGCTTTCTGTTTTTGCAAATAGTATAATGTTTTTTTTTTTCTTTTCCAATGAGCCACATTCAGTTCATTACCTAAATTTGTTTATTCAAATGTCAAGCTGTTAACCCAAAGCAATATGACTAGAATATGAGAACTCAAACATGTTCTTTCAGTTATATGTCGTTATGGAGTCAGTAAATGGAACGAGGAAATTGAAATAATAGTGTTTTACGCCTAAAGGAACCCGTTAGTTGAGATCTCCTGTTTATTAGGCTTTTTTAAGGGATGAGGGTTGCCAGGTTGGTGAAAGACTTTCTGATGTAATGAAATAGAACTTCTGAAAAGATTCCAGAAGCTCAATTTCCCCTTAATTAGTTTTCTTTTTATTTTAGGAGTGGTCACAACCACCAAATGTCACTGAACTGAAAAAAGAAAGATTTTTTTTTTTTTTTTTTTATTATTGTCCAAGCATTGAATTGCCTGGGCACTTTGATCTCTATTCTCTTTTAAGTGTTTGAAATGCCAAAGATGCCAGTGTAAAATATAATATATGACCGAGCTCTGGTGTTTCAAGTCACTTAAATTTGACCTCTTTGTACCACTGTTTTTGAGAAGCTGGATTAAAATCTTGACATGCAATGTCATGTCCTTTGAATGTCAAAAAAAAAACATTCGTGCAGATTTTGCCTAATTGCACTGCAATCTGACATTCATATTTAAGTAAGGACAGACTCAAATAATTAAGCATCTCATTTTGTTTACCCTTGATTGCACGGCCTCATCAACACACTGCCTAATGGAGGATGGCTGTCTCCAGAGATGGAATAAACTGAGTTTATGAATGAATATGAGATTGTTTTGAAGTCTCAATCAGGGCTTTCTTCTTAAACAATGACTTTTTTATTCATCTGTGTATTGAAAGAACCCATATTTCAATGCAACAAATAGCAGATTGCTTATATCTCTGACTTAGAAGAGAGCAGTACCTTCACATCACGGCTGTGATGGATGTATTCAAGCAATGGGTGTCACTTCTGAATAATGCATCACGTTGGCTGTTAGCCTGCAATCAGTGAAATAAGAATATAGAGAGGAAAGCTGTTCACAAAGCCAGGCAGTGAGTGTGTGTGTGTGTGTGTGTGTTGGATTTTTCTATAGTGAGCGATCCAAATGTCCATCTTTTACTGAGCTTGACACAGTCTGTAATCAAATTTTCAAGTGAGCTTTTTTTTTTACTTCTAGGAAAGATGTTTGCTTCATTGCATTAAAATGTTTGACTTTGATGCAAGGTCTGTGTGTATGTTTATGACTTTGCCATGTATGGGTTTCAGGGATGATTCTGTAAAGCTTGCGCTAGCAGATTTAATCTCTGTTAGTTATAAATGTAACCTGGCTACTTTCCACTGGCTTGTTTTGAGTGTATTTAAAAATGTGTTCTCTCCGTGCCACATTATCTTGTTGTTTGATGATGAGTTATTCATCTTAATGCCCACTGCTGCTGTTTTTTTAGTCAGTTGCTAAAGCTGTAAATGCACTGATAGCACTACGGTAACATGCACAGCCTTTCACTTACAGCTACCTTGAGCTATCATTTATGGCCCCAGGTATTCAGCTGTAGATAGCATTGCTGATTTCTGCAATGCGTCCTTCACACTGGTAAGGTCCGGATCAGGTCAGAGAGGCTCGGTTTACAGTAAGTGCAGCAAATCCCATCTCTACCAGCGCTGAAAATTTTACAGGCATTTGCCAACACTTTTGTAGAGAAATGATTTTAGCTTTGTAATGAGATTTATAATGAGATTTGTAATGAGAAGGATTTGTAAACCTGTTTACAGAAACTTAAATGCCTCCCTGTAGGTTTCTTTTGAGGGTTTAAATTAAAGTGAAGAAATTAGGAAATAGAGGTTAAGGGCATAAATATTGTAATTTTACTAATGCAATGTAAAATAATTTATATACTTAAAACATATAATGAATATTTTATAATACTTTTTTATGTTCACAAAAACTTAAAATAACCTCCAAGATAACAATGTTAGAGTTGAACTCTTGCCAGTGAACACAGAGATTAAGTTAAGATTAAGAAATTAAGACAATTAATATTTTTCCATTCATTTATTTAAGATTCTAGTCAAGGAAAATTTTTACGTGTTCAAGTAAAAAAAAAAGAAAATTGTTTACTAATTTATACATCCTAAAATGCATCCTATAGGCTACTGTCTTGTCCTTCAAAATGTGTGTCCTGTGTTTGGATTGCAATCGGATTAGGGGGGATCGCATATCATAAGCATTTTCGTCTCAAGATAAAGATTAAGACTATACAAATAAAACAGTGTACAAATTATTGTTGTTGTTGTTATTAATAATAATAATAATAATAATTAAAATAGTGCTGTCAAATGATTAATCGCGATTAATCACATCCAAAAAAAAGTTTTCGTTTACATAATATATGTGTGTGTACAGTGTATATTTATAACGTATATATAAATACACACACATGCATGTATACATTTTGAAACAATTTACATGTATTTACATGGATAAATGTATATTCAAATAATTATAATATATAAACATAACATATTTTTCTTGGATGTATACATGCATGTGTGTGTTTTTACATATTCATAATAAATATACACAGTTCACACACATATATCATGTGATATTTTGAATGTGATTAATCGTTTGACAGCACTAATACATTTATTATTTCTTAAAAACTGAAAAGGAGGACTCTTAATTTTCTCAAAAGTATTCTCAAAGATTTATGCATTTAACCAGGTTTATGCATTTAACTTTAAAATATTTAACAATTTCTTCTAGGATGCATGTTGTAAAGTCCACTCAAAATATTCTTAAAAAATCCACAACAAAGATATTTATGAGCAATTCTTCTCATAAACTCATAGACTGTTTCCAGTCGGCTTCAGTTGTGGCATACATTTCACATGAGTAAGCTGAAATGAAATAATAAGATGTCTCTCCTGCTAAAGAACCATTCTAGGAAACATTGGGGACCCTAAAGTCTCTTTGCTGTAAGTGTGTGCAGCTGGTCGTTTAGTTTCCTGAGGGAGGATTGCTCTTGTGTTTAGGCTCAGCTTAGACTCTGGTTTGAGTGAATGTAGGTCGTCTGACAGCTCCAGACCTTTTTCAGAGGTTCAGCTAAACAAACCAGGCCATGGAAAAACTGTGTCGGCACCATTCAGCCTTTTACTGTAGATAATACATGTTCTGTTTGGACAGATAAGTCTGTTTCAGTTGATACAGCTGAAAAGTGAAAGGGATTGTGCAGATCTTCTTTTAGGCTGAAGGAGGTTTGAACAATTTAAGGAATGGTTTAACCCTACATGAGAAACGTCTCATGTTGATCTAAACCTTTAAGATTGGATTTGTCTGTTGAACACAAAATGCATTAAGTCCAGCCCAGTTTTTCCATAAATCCAAACTATTCCTGTCTGAAAGTGGATTTTCATAGTTTACGTTTCGTTTTGCAGACTGGTCTAGAAGTCTTATCTCCTTACAGCTGTTTGACACAACCCTGTTGTCTTGAGCAGACGGGAACCAGTTTCCATTGGTTTTAACCCACATTTAGTTCGTAATATGACAGTTCTGATGGAAAAGAAAACAATCATGGCAGAAACTCGCATTTAATCGCCTCACTGTTCTTGGGTAATACTCATAGCTCAAGTTAAACCGAGGTGATTAAGTTTGTTTTATCACAAAGCACTTGAATGTTGTTGTTAGAAATGTTCTGTGCTGATTACTGTAGTATATACTGAGCTCAACCAGACCTCCTCTGTAGACAAATATAACAGTGAGGGCTAATGTATTGTATAGTATTTAACAGTATTATATAGTGTACACAGCTTGTAAATATGTTTTGTTTAAATGACTGTATATATTTTGCTGCTCATTAATGAGTTGGTTCAGGGGACAAACTCTAAACCATTTTCTCCCCATGTGTAAGTAATTAAATGAATATCATAAATGTTCAAACAAGTGTATTACCGTATTTTCCGGACTATAAGTCGCACTTTTTTTCATAGTTTGACTGGTCTTGCGACTTATAGTCAGGTGCGACTTATTTATCAAAATTAATTTGACATGAACTGAGAGAAATGAACTAAGAGACATGAACCAAGAGAAAACATTGCCGTCTCCAGCCGCGAGAGGGCTCTCTATGCTGCTCAGTTCTCCTGTAGTCTACACTGAAAAAATAGAGCGCCCTCTTGCGGCTGGAGATGGTAATGTTTTAGCTCGGTTCTAAATAAATGCGACTTATAGTCCTATGCAGTATATATGTTTTTTCCCTCATCATGACGTATTTTTGGACTGATGCGACTTATACTCAGGTGCGACTTATAGTCCGAAAAATACGGTAATTACTTAAATGAACAACTACATGTCAACTAGAAAAATTCCAACTGGTGGTGTCAATTTTCCGAAATTGAGATTTAGACACAATCTGAAATCTGAATAAATACGTTTCCATTGATGTATGGTTTGTTAGGATCGGACAATATTTGGTTGAGATACAACTATTTAAAAAATCAGGAATCCGAGGGTGCAAAAAATCTAAATACTGAGAAAACCGCCTGTACTTTTTGAATGAATTTGAATTCTTAAAATATCATGGTCCCATATTTTGGATTGAAGTTTTGATATAAAAAAGAGCATTTAACTTTCACTATAGAACACCCCCCCCCCCCCCCCCCATCCTCCTTTTCTAAATTTACAATTTACTGTTTTAAAATTATGATCTATGATGCATGATCTATTACTTATACAATTAAACAACATTGAGTGCAAACATTACTCATTGTAATGGCCTTTAAGTCAATAGATTGTAATATAATTAGTTTTAATGCTCACATATATTATATTTGATTACGTGTCCAGTGGTTATTTATCTGACTGAAGTTAAGGTTGCTAGTTTATCTCTGTCACATGCAGACAGTTTTCACCTCTCATAACCCAGACTCGAGACTGACTAAGAGTTTTAAACACTCATGCCTGTCCCTAATGATGCCTTCATTCAGTATCTAATGAGAACAGAGAACAGAGCATCAGTCGTGTCCGATGATAATTCAGAAATGTTAAGGGCGCCAACTGCTGTTTTCATAACCTAATTTTTTCAATAATAGCACACTGTCTTCCAAATGTGTTTCTCTACAAAATCACTTTCTACTTCTGTAATGTACCTCACAAGCTTCTGAAATCTTCATGATTCATATGCCTTCACTTTTGATTATTTCTATACTGGGTCATTTTCAAGGCAATCACAGCTGTTGGTTTGACTGTTGACCCAAATATGGATATTCTGTCATTTTTTTCTGGCAACATTCTAACATTCTCTCAAACAAATGTAAATAGAATTTTCTTTCAAAGTACAATAACCTTCCTTAGTTGACCTTTGTTAATGCATTAACTAGCAGATACACATTTTGGTTTTAAAAATTTATTAGTACATGATTAACATTGTAACCTTAACTATGAATAATTAATGCAGCCAATTAATTTTTTTGTTGTTGTTTTTTCATTCTTAGTTCATGTTAATTAAACTTTTTTTTCCCCTGAAATATTTAGTTCATCTAACATTTTTTTTATGTTACTGCATTTTTTAATGTTCCTATAATGTTCCTATAATGTTTGCAAAATTGAATGCTCCCTTACATTTGCATACCCCCCCCCCCCCCCCCAAAAAAAAATAAATAAAAATAAAAACATTTTTGAAACATTTTTAAATTGACACTTTTTGAACCTTTAGAGAAGATTCTGAAATAAGATTATTATAAGATAATTAATTTTAAGCACTTTGTTGAGGCAGATTAATAAACCCACTTGTCCTTTGAGGGAAGCTGTATTTAATGTCTTTCACAGCTCAGGGAAAAGTAAGAGAAGTAGGATATTTGCTTTATTTTTCCCCTTTTTTTACCTTCAGGGTGAGACAGTGAGTCCCCTGCTGCCACATCAAGAGTGATTTATGAAGTAATCGTCAGCGTTGCCTAAAGTTCCTCATTATCTCTCTCTTTTTCGCTCTCTCAAATGTTGTGTGTATTATAAACAGCTCAAGGCTGAGTTTTTTCGGGTCTCTGGTGACCTGTTTAAAGTGGCCAGTGCAGTCCCTCAGGGCTAACACAGGCATCTGCTGAGCTGAGGCCGTTTTTGCTTAAAACCACAAGCCATCAAAACCCCCCATGAATATTAGATTTCAAAAAAATATAATACAAAAAACAAACAAAAAACCAGCATACTCTCAGTAGTCCTTTCACTGCTATTTTTGCCTGAACAATAAATGATATTATGGTGAATTTACAGCTCTTCTGTTTTCATGTTTTATCTTCCTGCGTTTCATTCATCATTCAGTGCTTTTAGTAAGATCATTTCACACCTTATTTAGTTTCCTTCTAAGTAAGAATTTCAACCAATTTGACTTTACACTCTGCATTTTGCTTTAAAAAGTACATTTGACATGGCCAAAGCTATTCAATAATGGCATCTCTCTTGTTTTACACCCAGACTCCGAACCACATTATATTGGACATCCAGCATCAGATTGGCATGGTATTTTTAATACTTGAAGAGAAAGACTGTAGATTTGAAAGGCATGTATTTGCAAAAAGTGCATTTTGTCATCATACAGTGGATCTGAGAGCTTATAAACATGAACTAAAATCCACATATTTTGATTCCATGGGGTGTTTAAAAAAAGATTTTACCATATGGCACAATATAATGCCACTAACTTTGTGGTCTTTTTGCCTGTTTAAGGGCATCGTGCTTCCACTATTACATTCTATCAAGCCACAAAATGGAGATAAAGTTTCTCAGCCAAGATAAGAGTGTTCAATTACAGAATTTTAAGCAGGGTTACAGTGAGCTTTTCTTATCTGTGTCCTGTTAAAACCCCTTCGTCCTCTTGAATGGCCATTCTTTGATTCATGGAACAAGATAATGCACTGGCATTATGTCTTGGAAAAGACAGATATGCAGATTCTCGCTAGGTAAATTCAGATTCAATACTTCAAACTTGCATAAAATGGGAGTGAAAATTAATTTAGAGAGGTCAGTGCTCAGTTACAATTCTCAGAATGAAGGGCAATGCAAAACACTAAGAGTCAGATTAAGTTAGAGCCGATTCATTTTTACCCAAACTAACACTTGCACAGTGATGTGATGCGAAGTTATCTCAGGTTTCTGTTGGCTCATTATTTTATTTTGGTTTATTTCCTGTCATTATGGTCAGAGCCATCCACGGCAGCTGTTTCCTTTGAAGCCCAGTGGAGGTGAAAGGTCTTAAAGCAGATTCCCTCAGTAGTTTCACTTAAAGCTTTCTCTCTCTCTGAAAAAGGTCTTCTGTTGATGTGCAGTTGCAGAAATTCAGTCTCTGAAAGTGAGCTGTTGTGGTGATCCTTCACACCAAATGAAGCTCAGCTCAAAGTAATAGCTGTCCTCAAAGCTTTCCAGTTATATACAGCATCTATTCCTGATGATCTGGTTTGTGTGAAGGATTCCTAGTCTTGAGGAAAAAGCAACTTCAACACATACAGCTCTTGATCATTTAGTTTAGTTCAGCAGTTTCGGGATACCAACTATCACCATTTTATGGACATTTTGCATTATTGATTTTAATTCAGCGTTTTTCTTACTTTCTGAAGAAATAACCTAATCATTGGTTTTGTGGACATTATGAATTATTCATGTACTACATGATTTTGTGTGCTCTGTTAAACAATCAATACTGTTCAGTTATTAAAATGAGTCTCCCGTGATTCTACTGCTCTTAGAATTTAATAAAGAATTCATTTTAAATTCCAGTTTGATCTGGAAATTGAATTACATTTAAGATGAAGCAACAAACAAGATCATTTATATATATAGCACTTCTAAAAATGCTTTAATTGTAATATATGGTATATATATACTGATAAAATACATAATAAACATAATAAACAAACAATACTTTTTTGATATTATTATTATTATTATTATTATTATTGAAGTCTTATATCCGTACAGAGTAGAGACATACATGTAATCAGTAAAAAAAAAATTTGATTTATTATTGAATTTCAGTTCCTCTTCCTGTGATTGCAATTCAAAATTTCAGAAGAACATTCTGCGCGCAGGAAACACTGCGACTTTTCCCAGTTGAATGGCTGTAGAAACCAATTTATATATACATTATTTAAATATTTAAAGGAAGAATGAGTTCTGACATCCCCAGTTCAGTGCAAATTGGAGTTTCCACCACGATTGGTTTGATTTTAATGAGAATGCTCCATCACAGCAACAAAACCATAAGGATTGGATTATCAGCTTTTACTGCCACACACTCTGTCATAGGCATTTATGGGCCCTTGAGGAGTTCAATTGTGCTTACAGAGATCAAATTCACCGTATTACCACTTGATTTCAAGCCAAACTGGCTCTTTCCACAGCCTCAAAATGAATTTGAGGTATTCCTATCCTTCTGCACTTTACTATTCTTTCTTCCGTGCCTTTAGAGGATTGCACCCACTCTAAAATCTACCTGCCTGTCTCATTGAGAATGAATTGTGTCCTTGCAGCAAACTTTTTATGAGCAGCCCTTGTGCTTTACTTCCCTCCCCGTCCCACGTCTGCTGCTGTGTTACCCATGAGTCTCCTCTTCTGCTTGCGGATTGATGTTGAGCATTGAGCACATGCTGAACTGTGCTTTCAGACAGATGTGTGAAACTCTGTACACTATGTGATTGTGTAATAGATGGTGAATGTAATAGGATCGTTTAAGATATACATAAGTATTAAATATTCATTAAATGAAAACAATTGAAAATAATAACTGAAATATATACATTGCATTTCTGTGACACTTACAATTTTGCTTAGGAATCGTTTTGCTGGATCCTTTTTTGAGATGTTTTTATACTTTAGAGTTTATCTTTGTCGTTGTTGTTTTTCAAATTCCCTTTTAATCCCTGTATCATATGTAAAGTATTTATTTAAAGACGTTTCACATTGTCCCTTTTATTTCACCCAAGCAGCAGCTTATACAAAGCTGTGTAATTTAGCTCAAGAAGATCAGTATGTGCTGTTTTCATTTTTGCATCTTTGCATCTTTGAAGAGCATTCAACATCCATGGAACCGTTCCATCGCAGGAAGGTCATTTATAGTGGATAAAGGTTATAAAAAAACTCTTCAAGAAAAGAGAGAAAAGTGATCTTTAAAGAACTGTTCTTTGTGGAACCCGAAATGGTTCTTCTATGAATCATTGTGAAAACCATCTTAAGAAACCTTTATTTTCAAGAGCATCTGTTTACATTATCTCTCTCTCTTTTTTTCCATTTCAAGAGATTTTGACCTTCATGTTGTTTATATCATCTATACTGAATAACATTTGTGTTATAATGGTGGATAGTGGATAATTATTTGTATAAAAGCGTCTGCTAAATGCATTAATTTAATTTAATTAAATTTAATTATATTTCTGATTGTTTGCTTACATCATGGGCTCAACCCCTGATGTTGGGCAGTTCAATCCAAACTCTAGCTCATGAATTGTGAAGGCAGCCAGTTCTTAAATCCAAATATTTTTTTTTTTTTTTTTTTTTTTTGCATCTTCAGTTAACATACATAAAAACATTAACATACATGGACTTTTTTTCCATTGCACATAGGTTCTATAGTGAAAAAAGTTCTTTAGATTATTAAAATACTCTTCTTGCTAAGAACTGATCACTGAAAAGTTCTTTGCGGAACCCAAAAATGGTTTTTCAAATGCATTGCAAAAATAATACTTTTTTGAACTATTGTTTTTTTCATTATATTTGTACATTGCTTTGAAATTTAATTCATTTTAGCAATTTGAGTTTTTCTGAATTTTTTGTTGTCCTGGCATATTTTTCAATCCGTCAACTCTCAGGTGACCCAAATGCCCAACGGGATGTTGGCATAGGTTTGTGAATGTTTATTTCTGTCACTTTGAAGCTATACATTACAGTAAACATACATTAATTCTCTGTACTACTGCATCGATTACTACAGTATCCGTAATGCGATTTGTTCTCTTTTCATCATTTATGTCTTGTAACAGAAGAGTTGGAGTAGTCTGATCACTCAAAGCGCTCTCTAATGCTCAATCATCTGGCTAATTCCCAACATATCAACCACGGTTCCAGCACTTGAGGAAGCGAACACCATTATTGCAGAGGTTTATGAGGCACCGCAGCATTAAAAGCCTCATCTAATGGTCTTCCTTTCGAAACCAATCTGCACTGTACCGCTTCCATATACTCTCAAATCCACTTAAGCCCATTTGAGGGCAGCATTCATATTTATCATTTATCTTCATTGAAGTCACTTTGGCTAAGTGTTGGAGATTTATTGACTTCTATAAATGCATGTCACTTGCAAACTGCAAATTATTATTATGTTTCTGCCAAGTGAGACTGTGTTTTGAGGTTGGTGAGATTCTGCTGTTGATGCATTGCTTCAATACATGCTTTTGTGTCTGCCAGTCAAAATGCAACCTTGAAGCGTTCAGGTGTGGGTGAGAAAGTTTCATGTATATGTGCATTCACCTAGTATATGCCATAAAAGACAAGGATTTGAAAAAGAAAATGCTAGAAGGGACATTATAAACAGTGCTGTACCAAGGCCTTCTTTGCAGATCTTCCAGAGATAAGCACTGAAACTGCAGCTTATTGACAGACATGTCTTGCATTATGCATTAGAAAATTACGATTTCTCTTGGCATATTTTTGTTCTGGCTTCTTGCCTAGGTGTTCAACCAAGATTTGAGTATATCACATTGACTTCATGACTTTTAATTGATCACAGTTCACCGGGGGCCTTTACTAAATGATGACAAGGAATGATTTAAATCTGATAGACCTGAAGAAAGAAAGTCGGAAGTTAAATTCCTTGTCAAATATCAACATTATTAGCATTCTTATTGTATTTGTTGTCGCGGTAAAGACATTTCTGGATGTGGAAATTCTTATCGCATTTGTTCTGGGTCCCCAGAGCAGCTAGGAAGTGATGCAATCATCCGTATTTACTTGCAGATATGCAGAGGCACTTTTGCTCCAGAGCGAAGATCAATAAAAGTGTCAGCACATCAAGACATCTCATAAAATTTCCATGGCCAGCAGCCCGAGCCGAGGTTTGTTTCTTTGTGTCACTGGTGACAGTGCGGGATATTGCGATCATACTCTGGCTACTTTAGCTTTTGGCAGTCAGTTCAATCAAATCTAGTTTTCTGAAAATGTCATAAGGGTTACTCCTTCAGTATACCAATGGGCTCTCCTCCCTGCACAATTTGCCAAATGATGTTGACATTTATTGAAGCGCCTCAGGCAAAGCTAGGCTATCAGAAAGTCTGGCAGGGAAACATACTCTTGAGGCTTACAGGTTCGTAGGCTCTGTCAATTTTGAGATTTTTTCCTGAGGTTACAATGTAGGACACTTTAAAAATGTGTCCTTCAGGAGCTCATGTCACGAAAAAACATCTCACTGGCAATACATTTGAACTAAATTTTAATCAAACTTTTTAGACTTAACAAAACATGTTTTTGCTGTTTAAATAATAGTCTAATATAAGGTCATGAAAACTTTTTTTTTTCTATTTATTTATCTGCTTTTTTGGCATCTCTGACATTTCTAGTATATGTTATGCTCTTCTAATATACTCTCCTCTATGAAACGGTGCATTTTAAAAGCATTTATCCATTAGTGTATTCTGTGGAATGAATGTATAGGAGGAAATTATCTAATGTACAAAGATTATAAAGATTTGCAAGGACCATAAGTTATTTGTTTATTTTTTTATTTATTTTTTTAGCTTTGAATGAATGCAAAAATAAGTAGGTAAATAAATAAAATTTCAGCTAGTTGCTAAGAAACATCTAATTTTCATTTAGTTTAACTTGATGTAATAAAATGAAAAAAAAAAAAAAAAACACTTGACAAAAAAAAAGTTGACAAAAACAATCAGTCTAATAAAAATAGAAAATACAACAAAATTACTTAAAGGGGGGGTGAAATGCTCGTTTTCACTCAATATCCTGTTAATCTTGAGTACCTATAGAGTAGTACTGCATCCTTCATAACTCCAAAAAGTCTTTATTTTTATTATATTTATAAGAGAAAGATAGTCTGTACCGATTTTTCCCGGAAAAACACGAGCGCCTAGAGGCGTGACGTGTGGGCGGAGCTAAAGAATCACCAGCGCCAGTAGGCTTTTGAGTTGAGAGCGTGTGGAAGCTGTGACACAGATCCAGAGGCTGAAATTTAACAAGAGCAGCATCAGCAAAGGCGGTATGCTATGTGGTATGTACTGAAACTGTATATATTTGCTTAGCGGTTTTGGAAAATGACTAAGTTCCACTTTATGTCGTCTTTTTTTTTTTTTAAGCTGTACATGTGGAAAGTGCAGTTTGATGACAACATCGCATGTTGTTTACTTGATGTGCTTACTCGCTGATAGCTAAGTTTACAACACAGAGATATTTGAAGCAGTTTTACTCACCGCATGTGGTTCCAACACACAATCATGACCCTTTTCCGTTGGGACTGCATTATCCTTAAGAAATAAACAATGTGCAATCCGAAATGCAGGGAACAAACAAAAACACTTGCACAACTCCGTTGATGCTCTGTAAAAATAAACTCCATCCACTGGTGCCTTAATGCTGTTTCTCTTTTGGTAATCTGTGCAGGGTTGTCTTGCCCTGGCAACCAAAAACACACTTCTTTTGTGACATTTGGCGACGCTCTCGCTCTGATCAGTGAAGTCTGTTGTGCTCTCAGTGCTGTGCTATACGGGAGCGCGCTCTTCCGGGAGAAGTGCCTCAGGACCCATATAAGGAAATTCCGCTCCATCTAACGTCACACAGAGCCATACTCGAAAAAAACTTTCCGAAACTTGTGACAAACCGGAAGGAGTATTTTCGGGAAACAAAAATACTCCTTCAAACGTACAACTTAATTTTAGAAACTTTGTCCATGTTTAGCATGGGAATCCAACTCTTTAACAGTGTAAAAAAACTCAGTATGCATGAAATAGCATTTCACCCCCCCTTTAAACTATAACTTAAATTGAAATGTAGATAAAAATAATTACTGGATTAATATTAATTAATATACTAAATGCTAAAATCACACGTTATTTGTATTTCTGTGTCTCAGTTCAATTTGATAAAGCCATTGTCATATTAAATTATTTTATATTATGTTATTATAAGATGCTGTTTAGTTAAACCAATGACGTGGATGTTGATAAAAACACACAATTAAGTAAAAATATTTCTAGTATGATTATATTTGCAACATTTCTGTTATTTGGGTAGTAAATTTACTTCATGCCACAGTCAGATTCTTGATTCACTTCAAGATTATCGTAGGAAAATCCTCCTCTGGCTACTAGATGCTAGTTCTCTCATTCTCATGCGTGTCAGTCTCTATATATTTTTGACTTTCCATCTGGATTTCCCGTTGTTTTGTGGATTATTCTCCCAGCAGGCCAGTGGCGATGCACGAGGCTCTCTGTCCAGGGCCTCATCTTTAATATTTCAGCAGCATGTTAAGTCAGGGAGTCCTGCTTCCTCTGATTTGGCTTGTGAGGGCCGGAGTGGAAACCAGGTCACACTACACTCAAAGGACGCTGAAGGACATGCAGGAGATGAGAACGCCATTCGCCTGTGCCTGTATCTGGAGACGCATCACAGACAGGAAATGTGAAATCTGCCTCTGCACTGCTATTGTGCTTGGCCTTTGTGACTGTGACTGATGCTTCTTATCATCAGCATCATTATCTGCGAAGTCTGAAATAATAAAATACAAATAAGTAGAAGAATGGTATTTTTAGACCTATTTGGACACACAAGCTTGAATGTGTGTGAATGTCATTGCATTAAAACAAAATGACCGAGTGGCATGTGCATACAAATGATGCTCAAGCTTTTCTCAAAACATTATTTTTGAATGGACTGAACACATTTCATGATGATTTTTTTAGTTCTCCTCAAGTTATCTCCTATAGCGGATTAACCAAATGGTTTATCACATCAACTACCAGCATGATCCATCAAAGATTCAATCACAGTAGGCTTTTGAGTATGCAAATACAGTGAATGGCACATAATAATAACTTTTAGACCCCCTGTTAGTCACACATCTGTCCACTGTATGAATCCACAGATTAAGCTCCAGCTTGGACTTTGAAGATGAAACTTCTTTACACACATCTGCATATAAATGTGTGCTTTTAATAATAAGTATTTTTAAAAAATAATTGGCACTTGTTTTGATTGTCCATTGCAAGACATTCATATATCTTCAAATGTGTCAATTAAGTGTTTAATTACACTTTAGGTCCACTTTATTAGCCTGCAAAAGCAAAACACAGTAGCATACGTAATGCAGTTGCTTGCATTTGTGGAAAAGTATACACTTTAGCATACTTAAAAAAAAAAAAAGAGTGATTTTAGGGGTTAAAAATAAGTTAATTGTATATACTTAAGATCGAATTTCGCAAATAATTTATAAGAAAATCAACAGGGGCTTGTTGCATAAACAATTTACACTAGTATTGCAAATTGATCTTATTCTTTTCTGTAGACTGTAGACTACACAGTCTTAGTTTGTTTATGCAACTGGGAACAAGTGTCTTAAACCAAGGATTCACACACTGTATGTGTGTGTGTGTGTGTGTGTGTATGTTGTTGGGAATAGGCTGACCACTGATTTGATGTCCAAAACTTGACTAGATACACGACTGTCCATTGTGATGTTGGCGTCTTTGCTCTTTCGCATCATGAGAGTCTTGTCACAGACACCAGCTCAATGTAAACACAGCGGCCCTCGGGCCCCTTACTGTATAAGGCTGTTGAATTCCAGCGAGTGGAGAATTCATTACACCAAACATAAGATGAGCTGCGTGGGGAAGCCATTAAGGTGATGGATGAGTCGGGTCGCCTGTCTGCAGGGTCACCGCTGAGGGATCGCAGTTGCAGCTCGGGACGCAGCAGACAGTTTGGAAGAGCGCTTCCATGACGGTAATGAGAAATGAAGCTCAGAAAATATAATGGATGGTCATTCATGAGTACAGTCACTAACCACTAAATATATATGTATGTAACAGCAAAATATTTGCTTACCCTTCTAAAAATTAAGTACACTTTTAGCATAGTTTTAAAAAGAGTACTAATCATGAAGTAATATACTTAAGTACAAACCTATTGTACTTTTTTTTGGACACCTAATTAGATGTTAAGTGCAACTGAATGAAATGGACTATAGCTTAAAGTTATATTAAATAGCAGAACTTTAAAATTGCTTTTAATTACCACTTATGTAGGACTTTAAATTCATTATATGTATATTATTGTTTTTACGAAGTGTACTGCCGAATTTACTCAAAAGTATTCATGCTAAACTAATATATAATTTAATTTAATTATTAAAACTTGAACTGTATGTTGTTTAAATATTTTAGTAATTGCACAATTTTAATTTTGAATAACATACTAGAGTTAGTATATGCAAGTACTTAAATGTGGTTTTGTATGCTGTATGTACTTCTTTACAGCACCACAGAATATTAAAACTAGTGATTTAAAATGTTCTTAAAAATATAACCGTTAATTTGACTATTACAAAAAAACACACTTAAGTGTGTGCTCAAGTGTAACCTAGGATTGAAAGTGTACTCTAAGTACACTTAAGAGACCTTTTAATGAATTAGTATTATATTATTTGCAAGTATAGTGACTTAAATCAGTACTTAAATCTACTTTCAAATTTCAATTGCACTTAAAGTGAACAGTCACAATAAAGTGCACTATTTCACAAGCGTATTGCATATTATTAAGCGTATTATTTAAACTGTAAACCTTTAAAGTAATCTGGTTGTGGGTGATTTTTAACATTTTGCCACTGAATTAGTCCAATCGCTCTAATGATATGCGTTTTTATCATTGGAAGCATGGAAAAGGCAGATTTTGTTTTCTGACTGGCAAGTTTTCATATTTGTTTTGTATTTACAAGGCATACTGTTTACAAAAACAGATGCTACATGATACCTATTTCTGAAAATCGTTAGCACTTTATTTTACAGTACTGTTCCTTGTGGACATACTGCATACTTGTTTTAGTAATTATAATAACTATGTAATAACTATGTACTAATCCTGAACCTACCCCTAATCCTAACCATTAACCATATATTATGCAGTACTTAATTAGGTAAAGTACACTATAAGTAAGAGGAAGTGAACATACTGTAAAATTATGTGTGACCATAAAATATGTCAAATATCAAATGTTTATTGCACCTTTATTATGGAAAGCAAAAATATTAGTGTTTAGTTATAGGTACTGGTGGCAGTGCTGGATTTTGGCTAGGATATGTCATGACATCAGTGCTTTTCGAGATATATTGAGTGAATGTCTGCTTCTGAGAGAAGGTGTGTGCGGCAGGATGAATTCAAAGAGGTGCGGAAGCTGGTTTTCACACACGCCGGTAACCAGCGAATACTCTTCATACCCACCGAGTCTATCACTGGAGCTGTGTGTGCGGCTTCTCAATAGCTGCCTGGGTTTGAATTGAATGCAGATTGATTGATTGGGGGGGGGGGGGTTGGGTTGCATGGCAGCTGCTAATTGGTAATGAGGAACATTTGCAGTTGCTCGCCCAGGTCTGGTCTGAATTAGACAGCTCCGCCCCAAACAGATACAGATACAGGCTAAAAATAACGCTCATGAACTGAGAAATGTTTGGTAACACTTTCTGTAAAGCCTGTACATGTCATGCATTTTAAATCTATTTCTAATACCCTACAAAACCACATTGCAATATCTTATATCTTGTAATGAATGATTGATTGTAATTTTTTTTTTACATTTTACTGAAGTAAATGTGAATGGTGGTGGTTGACTGTGTAAAAATTTAGCCCTAATAACACTAAGGTGTTGCTGTGTGGTTGTTAAGGTGTTCTGAATGGTTTTTAGTATGTTGCTTTAATCTCTATAATGGTTCCTAGTAGGGATGCACTGAAAAGAAAATCCTTGACCAAAGGCGAACAAAATGAAACACTGGGCTGAAGGCTGAATACTGAACATGTTTTTTCCAGATTTTTCCCCCATGTACTGTATGCCTATTTGCATTTTTTTTTTTTTTTTTTTTTTTTTTGCAGCATTGCATTAATTAGATTGCCAAAATTACCTTTTTACTGTTTTGTCCTGACTTTCATATAATAAATAAATAAATTACAAAACAATAATTGTAAAATATTTACTTAACACTGAATTTTTTTTTTTTTTTTTTTACATTCTAGCAGACACACATACAAAGCACAATTTAGCTGTAAATTAAAGCTGCAGTCCGCAACTGTTTTGGGATAAAAATGATCCTAAATCAATATTTGAGCAAATACATAACCAGCCAGTGTTCGAAACTATCTAAACTACTTAATATGAAATTGGAATGATACACACTATACTCATCAGTAGCGGTTTTAGGCACGGGCGAACCGGGCAGCCGCCCGGGGCGTCATTTTTTCGTGACACATTGGGGGCGGCAGCACGAGCAGATAAACAAAAAATCCTCTGTGTCGCGAAGCGGTTTTTCGCCATTTATATCATTTCACTGTGTGTGGAATTGGCAAATTGGCGCTCCCTGCAGCTGCCGGTGTCCTGACATTTTATCCTACCCTGTCAGATTTTCCTACGCGGGTTTACTGCGCACGCGCACATCAATATCGCGTCCTTTGTCTCATGCTAAACAACGATATTTAATGTATCTGCATTACTGTAAGGGTAGGTTTAGGGCTGGGGTAGTTGTAGACGTTAATAAAAACACAATCTAATTGGTAGAAAATAATATTTATTGTTGGTTTCCTGTAACTGTATCCCTTTTAGCTACAACCGCGAATATAACACAAAATTACTGTATTTGCAGTACTGTAAGGGTATGATTAGGGTTGTGGTAGGTGTAGACGTTAATAAACCATAACTTTACAGTAGAATTTTCGTTGTGGAATTGTACTACCCACTGTTTTGGTGGGAGGTAGGAAAATCTGACAGCGTAGGACAAATCGACAGAACACCGGCGCCCCTGCTTGCTGAAAATATCCACTGAAGCTTTGTGTTGTGAGAGAAGTGTAAGGGAGTGGGGCGAGAGGCGCGTGCGACATTTCACCTCTGGGTCTCTCTTAAATGGAACGGACAGGGCGGGGGTGGACGGGGACGGGGGATCCACACTAGTAATATAATTAATAATAGGCTAAAGTCAGTCACACACCTCGACTTTCTTCCAAATAACGCACATTTCATTCATAATGTTATAATACAGGCCTATAGTTCCTGCAAATGAAACAAGGTAATACAAAACGATTATGCGGTCATCAAGGTGAATTGGTTTAGTCTTGACTTCTGGTCCTGAGTGACAGGTGGGGGGTGGGAAATCTGTTGATTGTCGAGTGCCAAATAAACAGAGATGGAGAAGAAAAGGTCAAAGCCAGGTGCCCAATTTCGAAAAAAAAGAAAAGAAGAAGAGGAGAAACGAGCAACAGATAAAGGTATGCAACTATTGTCTCTGTATGATTACAGTATCCATTTCATGAATGAAGGGCTAATGTTAATTGGTGGTGGGTATAACTCTTTGTTAACCTTTTTGCTATGATGCTTGCTATGCTTATACAACAATAATTTGGTTTCAACTCAATCATGAGATCTAATTTATAATATTGTGCTTTGCAATAAAACTGTTAAAAGTTCAGTTATCATTTCCATCAGTTGGTTTAACATTAGGCCCTGTAAATAACCAAGGGCATTTTATTTGCTACACAGTATGCTAAGTATTGTTTCCTAAGTATAGTTTTACAAGTCATAACTAAAAGTGTGTCATGCGTATAATTTGAGGCAGTAACCTAATGGCACCTCCATGAAAGTTAGATTGATATACAAATTTTGGTTGAAAAATATCCTGAAACCCAAAAAGTTTTTGTTTTTGCCTATACATATAATTTAAAGTAATTTAATTTTTTTAAACAACTGAGACCCAGTGACCATAGCATTACGTGAATAAAATATATTTCAATGTATTTTTTTTACTATTTGTTTCTATGCTCTAAACAATGTGATGACATGGGGGGAAAAATGAAATAAATAAATGTTTTTATTTTCCGGGTCTAGGAGGATATAGCGTGTAATGACAGACATTTAGTGTGTAAGAGCATGTTTATGTAACCCTTCTATTATGTTTTGAGTTAATTTGACCCTAGGCTGTTTTAGCTTTATAAAACATTATCCTATGGTCTTTTGATTTCAAATTAAGTTAAATTGCAATTTCAGGGGCACTTCTAAAATATTTTGGAGCATCCTCTGCCACTGGTCAGGATGAGCCAACCACCTCCTCCGCTACACATATGTCTCCACAAATATCTGATATTGAGGATGAAGACCTCTTTGCCTCTACTTCTACCCAGCATGAGCTTTCAGGTGTGCCTATCGTGTGTGTGTGTGTGTGTGTATGTGTGTGTGTGTGGGCTACAAGACAACTGCAATTTAATGTAATTTTAATATTTCTGATAATTTACGAGTAGGACTGTGTTTTTTCACTGCTATGTGTTTTGAGTAATATGCCAATATGCTGTCTGATAGAAATGCCTGGAGCTGAACCCCCACTGAGCCCCACTGGCCCTCACATCTGACTGACAGGATTCGGACTGAGCTGGTTCACAGAGGACCAAGTAAAGTGCCACCTGGCTTTGTTTTCCGTAGGAATGAGAGTAATGGGAGAAGTTGCCACCACTAATATTTTAATAAGACATTAGTAAGTGGTGAAAAGATGGCAAGAAGTTGGCTGATTTCTTCAATTAAGAACAACAGCCTCTTTTGCTTCTGCTGCAAATTGTTCTCCAAGAGGAACATCAATTTAACAAGTGCAGGAATGGCAAATTGGAAACATGCATGCAATGATCTCACATCATATGAAAACAGTTGTTATAATAAAATATTGCTGTTTGTGCAGAACTTTGTTTGCTAGTTTTTTGTGTTTGTGTGTGTGTGTGTGTGGGGGGGGGGGGGGGGGGGGGGGGGTTGGGGGGCGCTCGAAAGGGGTCTCGCCCAGGGTGTATTTCAATGTAGAACCGCCACTGATACTCATAGTCACGCAATGCTGATGTTGTTAACATTTATAATTTGAGAATAAAGTATAACTAAAGGCAGCCTTGCTGAGCAGAAGAGACTTCTTTAAAACGATATTACAGATCCCAATTTGAACACTACAGGTGCTGGTCACAGAATTAGAATATAATCAAAAAGATGTTTTATTTCAGTAATTCCATTCTTAATTCCAAACTTGTATATCATATTCATTACACACAGAATGATATATTTCAAATGTTTATTTCTTTTAATTTTGATGATTATAACTGACAACTAAGGAAAATCCCAAATTCAGTATCTCAGAAAATTTGAATATTACTTAAGATCAATACAAAGAAAGGATTTTTAGAAATCTTGGCCAACTAAAAAGTATAAAAATATAAAGTATAATCAATACGTATCAATACTTAGCTGGGGCTCCTTTTGCCTGAATTACTGCATCAATGCGGCGTGACATGGAGTCGATCAGTCTGTGGCACTGCTCAGGTGTTATGAGAGCCCAGGTTGCTCTGATAGTGGCCTTCAGCTCTTCTGCATTTTTGGGTCTGGCATATCACATCTTCCTCTTCACAATACCTCATAGACTTTCTTTTCATCAGTGCACATAACTTTGGACCACTTAGCATCAGTCCAGTCCTTTTTGAAGCGAGGTGCGTCTGACGCTGTCTGTTGTTCAAGAGAGGTTTGACACAAGGAATGCCACAGCTGAAACCCATGGCTTGCATACGTCTGTGTGAAGTGGTTCTTGAAGCACTGACTTCAGCTGCAGTCCACTCTTTGTGAATCTCCCCCACATTATTGAATGGGTTTTGTTTCACAATCCTCTCCAGTGTGCGGTTATCCCTATTGGTTGTACACTTTTTTGTACATCTTTTCCTTCCCTTTGCCATTCTATTAATGTGCTTAGACACAGAGCTCTGTGAACAGCCAGCCTCTTATGCAGTGACCTTTTGTGTCTTGCCCTCCTTGTGCAAGGTGTCAATGGTCTACTTTTGCACAACTGTCAAGTCAACAGTCTTCCACATGAATGTGTAGCCTACAGAACTAGACTGAGAGACCATTTAAAGGACTTTGCAGGTGTTGTGAGTTAATTAGCTGATTGGAGTGTGGCACCAGGTCTCTTCAATATTTAACCTTTTCACAATATTCTAATTTTCTGAGATACTGAATTTTGGATTTTCCTTAGTTATCAGTTAAATCATCACAATTAAAAGAAATAAACATTTGAAATATATCAATAATCAACTTTTTGATTATATTCTAATTATATGACCAGCATCTGTATGTGTGAATGCTTCTTTTTGTTGACAACAGCATGCATATTTATAAATGATTCTCATTACAAATTTGGGAAGATGTTTGTCTGACATATCACATTGTCACATGCCTTTAAAAAATTCACAAAAATGTTACTGAGCAACTGACGAGTAACAAGTTCAGCAGAGTTTTCTTCACGCTTTGGACTTTGAACCCTGGCACCACGAGCTCATGCAGCGCTGTCAGAATGCATGTAATTCATGTGTGTATTAATAAAGCAGTTTATTTAATCGTTTAAGGTAGATACAGTACAGTAGAAAGTGAAAGAAAGTGACATGACATACGGTCAAGTATGGTGACCCATACTCAGAATTAATGCTCTGCTTTTACCCCATTCAAAGTGCACACACACAGCAGTGAACACACACACACCGTGAACACACACCATGAACACACACCCGGAGCAGTGGGCAGCTATTTATGCTGCGGCACCCGGGGAACAGTTGGGGGTTCAGTGCCTTGCTCAAGGGCACCTAAGTCGTGGTATTGAAGGTGGAGAGAGCACTGTACATGCATTCCCCCCAACTACGATTCCTGCCGGCCCGAGACTCAAACTCACAACCTTTGGAAACTCACAACCTTTGGATTGCGAGTCCGACTCTCTAACCATTAGGCCACGACTTCCCTAGTAACCTAACCACCAGCACAGTCATTGTTGACATTAGTCATTGTTTGTTACATATTATTCGGCCTTTTCACTTATTCTGAATAATTTTGGTTGCCAAATATTCGCCGCTTCCATGGTTCCTAGTTATAACTTTGATAACTCTTACAGTATGAATTTGATCAGATTATTTAGCATGTTAGGTGGAAATCATAACTTTAACCATTTATTAAGATCAGTTTCCATGCCCCCTCAAACAAGTTGACAATTTGAGGCATTAGCCATGCCAATAACGCAAACAGCGCAATACAATTTCAAAGTTTAAATCTTAGGTTTAAGATTTTGCTCAAATTTATGACCTTAAGGATGAGCAATAGTAATGTTGATGCTTGTCTTGGCTGCTTTTAACTTGCCTTTTACAGTATAATTATTAGAACATGATAAAGCATGTGAAATTTTCTATTGAGAATATTTAAATGTTTTATTTTTGATTATATTTTTTTCATTAATATATATTGTTTTCATTTAAAACACAAAATGACACTGCTTCTTATGTGAAACATTATATTAACAGGGTTCATATAGACATTCATATTATTTTTGGTAGTTATATATGAAGAGATCTTGGAAATCACAAATCTCTTTCTGAAAAATAATTGCTCTTTGAATTAATTGAATTGAAAGTGAATTTATTGTGTACTTTAAATCTTAAAAGCTTTAAAAAAAACAGCTGCATTTGCAGATAATTTAAATGTAATGCTAAAAGTATCACTTAAATGTACTTGAGTACACTTTTATGACTGTTTCTCAACACACTTAAGTACACTTTTAAAAATCACATTTTATATTAATGTCAAATTAAATTAATTATATTTCATTAATCTTTTGTTGCACTTTAAAGAAGATGACGTTGACTTGACTATCAAGTACTTGATTATCATTGACTATATATTATATATTTCAGTATTATATATATTGTATTATAAATGTAACGAATTGAAACTTTATCATTTTAAAATTTAACTACAAATATATTTACGTACATGACATTCAAGTTTTATTTTTAATTTAATATAAATATTTGACAGTACACTTTAACCATATTTCAAAGACAATAGAAGTAATTGCCTGAATTGCATATGAAGATATATTGAGTCTTACTTATGTTAAAAACCACTTTAAAGTTTAGCTAATTGCATGTAATATGAATTAAAACTATAACACATTTGATGTATTTTAGTTGCAACTTACATGCAATTAAGTGTTAAAAACCACATTCAGTTCGCACTTAAGCAGTGTTGGGAAGGTTACTTTGGAAATGTAATAGGTTACAGATTACAAGTTACCCTGTTTAAAATGTAATAGTAGTGTAACTTTTTAAATTACTTTAAAAAAGTAATGTAACTAATTACTTTTGAGTACTTTTTGATTACTTTCATAAATTTCTAATGAATGTTTATTTGCAACTGTTAATCATCTTCAACCATTTACACCATGCAGGTTTAACCTTAAAGTAGTGCTCAACACTGTCAGACTTTCACCATCCTTCATCACTTGAATTAAGATGATCCCATTTGAACACATCCACCACACAATCAGACTTTAGTACTGCCTTTTAGTTTAATGAGATTGATCTGAAGTTCGATGCAGATTTAAAATCAAAAGAAATAGTTTATAGATACTGTTTTTGAAACCAAATCTTTGCATAACTACAGGCATCTAACTGCATCTAACAATGGTTTGGGGAAAAATAGTTAATAAAAAAAATAAAAGCATATACATCAACTTAAATACGGTTATCTAATAAGCATGTGTCCTATTTTGTGTACTAAACTCCTGAAACATTGGTGTCTTTTTGAAACACTGCTGTCTCTTTGTATATGATATGTTGATAGTTTCTCAAAATAAAAATAAAAAAATAGGCTGGGAAATCTCACACTCATACACCCACAACCCATTCTGAAACATGGACAACCCTATTTTTTTTTTTTTATGGACCTGACATGAAAAATTTGAATCCTTAGGTTGGGGGACTTGCAACATAATTAAGAGTTCTCTCCTGAACTGCACCTTCACTTCCATTATCCATAATACTGAAGATTTTTATTTGACTTTTACCATGTTGTAGGTGCATTTTTGTTTTGTTTTTTGGCAAATGAATTACCACTTGTATTTATTTTTACAACAAATTCCATGTTAAACCACGGTTAGTACCATACCATAGGCTACATTAATTTTCCTAAGGAAATATGATGATTTGTCTGATATATTACTACTGTAACATTACAATAGATAATAATGACGTCGTTTATACAGTATTTTGAGTGAGTGTGAGCAATGTGCTGCTGCTGCTACTTGACTAATTAAACAAAGACAAAACTACATTAGCATATTTACAGATGAAACTGACCTGCACCTGAAACCCTGAACAGAAGTCGCTTCTCTGCTCCAGCTGTGCGCTACACAGTTCACTCTGGTCTCTCTCTCTCGCATTGATTACTCCGGAGTCTGATCCAAACTGTTCAGCGGAGGCGCAGAGAGCGCGCGAGACCAACCATTGCCAGTCACAACTAACCGATTCATGATTTATTAGAGATTTAATTATCGAATGGCGGATTCGGAAATAATCGCTTTAGTATATTCGGCCTGCAATTATACAATAACAATATCAAAGTAGAGGGCCAAATTGTCTGCCAGGCCACCGGGAATAGTCCCGGTTCTCCCAAAGTCCAGTCATCGCCTGATTTCCACAGAAACGCAGAACGTGCAGGATTCATATTCAGTCTTTTTGAGGCTTAATATTCACAGACACCAGTCCATATTGCGTTTTTATTCAAGTGTACTGACCTACTTTTGATTCATTCATCCAAAATGTGGCATATTTCGTCCGCGTTATAGGCTGAATTCCATTTTTATGACTGAATTCTACGGATTATGGGACACATGTCTTAGTGCAATTTGGGAAAGAAATAAGCTGTATGTGGATGTGTGTAAATATTCAAATGTAATCCTCTTTGTAATCATTACAATTTTCATAAGTAACTGTAATTTAATTACTGATTTTTTCTTAGTAACTGTAACTGATTACTGTTACATTTATTTTGTAATTAAATTACGTAACGCCGTTACATGTAACTAGTTACTTCCCAACACTGCACTTAAGTATATTCTTTCATTTCCATAATAAGAGTTCTTTAAGTATGTTAAAGTGTACTTCTTTTTATGCCATGTCCAGTACACACAAATCTAATGAAGCTGCTTCATTGCTCTGACCTTTCAAAGAACCTAGTAATGCTTGATAGTAAAATGCCACATGTCTCCTTAGATTTGGAACATGAAATTTATTTCAGTTCATGAATAATTGCGGTGCTACTCATAAGGTCATATCAAGCGTGTAGTGTTGGAGCAGCTGTATGACTGTGCAGTGTGGTGACAGTATATACACACACACACACACACACACACACACACTGTAGCTTAATCTGTATGGAAAATCTGTTCTCTTCACATTCACCCACATTTTTCTCTCTTGTCACAACAACCCAGAGCTCCTTTCAGAAAAAAACACGCCTCTTTGCGGAAACAGCATTCCTGTTTGAGAGCACCGGGGACAGTGAGGGGTCTAAATCTTCTGTGAGAATGTCACTTGTGGAAAAAGCTCTTGGTTTGGAGTGCTCTTCCTGAAATAGGCCTGTTTGAAGCAGCAATGACCAACGTGAATCTGCTTTCCATTCATATACAATACAAGCTGTTTCATCTGTCATCTGAATGGCCCGTCTCTACCTAGAGCTGCTATAATGACCCGCAGATTCTGCTCGAATGTTAATGAAAGTCTTTTACATATTAAAAGATCCTCACATGGTGATGGACATTTTTTCTTCCACAGTAACTGCTCAGGGATCCGAAATTGAGGCTTTGATGGATGGATAGTGGAGAGTGTTTGAGGTCTGGTGTTGAATAATAATTAAAGTGGATGTAATTATGATTTTTGATGCTGATTTGTTATAAACAACTTCAAATATCAACCAATTTTATCCCAAAATCAAAAGAAAGTAATGTGAATTTAATTTTTAATTTAACAGGAAGCATAGTTACAGTTTAATATTTTATTGTTATTGTTATTTAATTATATATATGAAGTGATGTTATTATGTTATGACTTAGAAATTTTTACATATATTAACAATATAATTATTTATTTTAATATTAATTGGCGGCCCACCTGCAATACCACTGCCGCGGCCCACAGGTTGAAAACCACTGTTTAGATAATGAAAAACAAGAATAGTTTAATTTAGTATTTAGTTTAAGTTAACAATAATAGCTTTGTTTTGGGTGTAACATTTCAGATTTTGTTTTTTGTGTACACGTTCTTCTTTCTCATTCTCACTACAGATCGTCCGTGTTTTAAATCATAAAGTATATATATCACTATAATATTCGTTGCACTGCCTTGAATGTTGGCTGCGACTATAGCAACCTTCATTTTTACTTTGATTTGGGGGGAAAATATGACCTAGACCTGTTTTTGTGGACAAGTCCCAGTCTTTGTGAGTGACAGTGAGTCATCAAGTCTGACCTTATGAGCTCCACGTTTATTTCCAGCATCTGAACACCTGATGTTCTGAAATGTCAAGGTGTGTCGCTTCACCTTTAACCTCACGCTCTCTCTCTAGCCCCTTTCACACTGCCATTCCGGCAAATACACGGGTAAAGTGTTCCGGCAATTGTTCCCGGGTCGCTAGATTTAGCACTTTCACACTGCCAGTGATTACCTGGGATATGTGCGTGATTTCACACACAACCCTTAAAGATCCTGTAACGACACGTGACATCAGCGCGTGACGTGTAATGTACGAGTCGACAACGCTAGGCACGTTATACTTTCACTGAAGCAAGCAAACGATCTCGCCGTCAGCGCGGAAAGTGAGGAACTAACTGATCTCTGCTTCATTACAGTTTGCACATATTTTTTTGTCGCAATGTTGATCTTCCTTCAAAACAGCCGGTAAAAGAGTCGCGCGCTAACGCGCGTCATCACTTCGACACAGCATTAGATCTGGCTTTTGTTCACACAGCGCTCGTCCCGGGTTGAACCCGGCAATGGTACTAGGTCCCCGACCCGGGTTCAATGCGGGAATCAATCCCGGGACGTGGTTGCTTTCACACAGAAGGCGACCAGGCAATGTTCCAGCAATATGCCGGGTCCGACGTGCAGTGTGAAAGGGGCTTCTGTCTTTTGCTTTCAGTCGTTGCTTTTCACACCTCAGTCCCTCTGCCTTTGTCTTTCAGTCTGGATCTTTTTTCACTCTTTCTCGCACCTTCACCTTTATCTTCATTCTCCACATCTCTGTCCTATTCATTCAAGAGCAAGCTGTCTCCATAGTCTCTCTTATCTTTAACCTCTCTGCCCTTTTTCTTTCTCCACTTTTTTTATTTATCTTTCGCTCTCAATGAATCAGGTGGCTCTCAGAGAGCCTCGGGAGTGTTGCAGTATCGTAACTGGCAACACGACAGTCCAATAATCGCCTGTCGGCGCTGATTCGCGGACACTCCTTCTCTTTTTTCACCTCCCACCCCTCCTCCTCCTCCTCCTCCTCCTCCTCTCTCGTGCTTTCGCTCCTCCCAAGCAGCGCTCGTGGAGGTTGGTGCTGAGACTCACAAGCAGTCGTTCTACTACAACTACAGAAAGAGTGTGAAGACGGCTCAGAAGGGAGCGCTCTGGGACACACGAGCGCTCCAGAGGAAATATTTATGAGTGAGTGACCCCCCTCGCGCAGCTCCATATGAGCCGTCTCTCACAGGCGCACAGGCAGAGCAGGTTCGGGCAGGAGAGCGCGGCCGCGGGGAGGAAGTTTTCCTCTGTCACCAGACCCTTTGAGGATTAAACAGTGGAAAAAGAGAGAGAGAGAAACCTCAGCATGAGCAGTTGCAGGAAGAGATGCAAGAGGCAGATACTGAAGTTTGCTCAGTACTTCTTCAGATTTATTACTGGGACACTCAATGCAGGTAAAGTTCACGGCTTTTCCGAAGTTTTTCATGTTGGGAATATTGCTATTTAGGTTTGCTCTTTGTTGGATTCGTGTGATGCGTCCACAATTGCAGTGGCAGCTGAAATACTTTAGTGCAAGCTGGCGTTATGTGCATGCAGTTAGCTGAAGCAGAGCAGCTCAAACAACCTGCAGGCATCTCTTAACCGCATTTTGACCTTTGTTATCCATCTTTTCCTTCCTAATCTCTTCCTAATCATATCAATTAATCCCAGGCTACTGGCAATTAGAAGGCGGCAAACAAATGTTCCCCATCATTTACCAAATATAAATTGATGTGTCAGCTGTTTCAAGGCTCTTCTCTTGCACATTTAGTCACGTTGTCCTGTCCTTGACTATCCTGCTGTTGTTTTCCCTGTGTGTCTACAAATTATATCAAATTGTGTGAAGGTAGTTTGGGCAGCGGACCATTATTTCTGAAATGTGTAGGCTTTTATGCAGTAAATCGGCTATACATCAAAACAATTACATGTAGTGACTGACCTTGATAAATGATTTAATCAGAAACCCTTTATATATGGTTTTACATTTAATATATATTTATGTGTAAAGACCTCTAACTAGATTGCTCTATTCTTTTTTTTATTCTATCTGTTTTCTTTTTATTTATTACATGTACTGTGTTAAGCTAACTGAGACTTGCTATAGCACTTATATATCATTGCTCTTTTTGTTGTTTTTGATTGCTTCCACTGTCCTCATCTGTAAGTCGCTTTGGATAAAAGCATCTGATAAATGAATAAATGTAAATGTAAATATATATATATATATAAATATATTAGCAATACAAATTAAAATAACAATAAAAATATTAATAATACAGTTCATGAAAATTTTAAAATAAGCAACTATAGTTTTGTATAATTTAATTATATATTACACACACATACAGATAATAGTATTAATATAGAATTAGTATATTCTTTGTAATTTATTATTTACTATTATTCTAATTCATTATTGAATAAATATATTCTATAATTATCTGTTCTCTGTATATATATATATATATATATATATATATATATATATATATATATATATATATATATATATATATATAATATACTAGGGGTGTCCCCGACTAAGGATTTTTATAGTCGAATCAGAATTTTCGTATCTTGCTCATATTCTACTGATAGTCGAATCATATGTTTGGGGGCGGGGCAAAATACATTAAGTCAGACAGACATCCGTCAGCCATAATTACTGATGTTAACACACAGGGAAAATGTGTAACAAATGCCTCACAGATACAGACGGGGTAAATAATGTTTTTATGTTTTGAATAAGGTATAGTTAACACTAAACGTCAGTAAAACCCTAAAAATTCACAGTTTTTAGAATAGTGCTCTCATTATCAAATTAGTCTATGTGACAGTAGTTAATAATGTTCTGCATTTCTGTTTAGAGCTGCATGAGCTGAAGATGACCAGTAGAGTGAGCATTTGATAGCAGGTTTTTGATCAATGGGATTAAACTCATAATTTCATATAGAATACGCTTCATTATTTATACATCATAACATTAATATTAAGACTTATAGGCTATCTGGGAAAAAAGCTTGAATGCAAATGAATGTCTGTGCACAGCTCTGAAACTCCTTTTGTGGACGCGTTCTTCACGAAACAATGTGCAGAAACACAGCAGCTAAACTCTACAAATTCACAGCGTTTTAGTATAATGGTCTTCTCATTATAATGCTATGGATGTGAAAGACCAGTCATAGTTATTAATATTCTGCGTTGTAGTGTGTCCTTCTCGTGCTGTGCGCTGAAGAGATATCACTGTAGTACTACAAAGGAGCACTTGACTCAACCAAATGTATCTTATATCAGGTAAATAATATATCCAGAATATACATACACTGGCTGAAATGTTCTGAAATCACTTGTACCCTACCTGTTCGAAAAAATCCAGTCTCTGTCTGTGTCAGATTGAGTCTTGGTAAAGTTTTAAATCCCTGACGCCAAGATGCTCCTCTGTCCATCACGGATTATGGAAAGTGAAACATAAGTGGTTGGATTTATGCACTTTAAAATATTAATTTGAAGCTTCTTTCTTTTCAGATTCTTACAGCTTTATCATAATAAGCTGCATATTAACTTTTTGGGAGAAAACCGGTATTTCTATGTGAAATCAGACATTTGAGCTCCCCCATATCGACAGAATGGCATAATCATAACAGTCCGCGAATATTCGGCTCGTAGATTAGTAGTCGAATCAGGCTCCTCGAATCAAAACATGGAATCATTGACTATTTGGGGTCGCCCCTATAAAATACAATATATTTTAAATAAATTCACTCATTTTACACCCATGTTAATCAGAATAAGCTGAAGGTGTATTTCTTTTGTTTCAGATGAAGTTACTAGTCTAAGACGCGTTCTTCTCTTTGTACTCAGGACTGCAGTTTGTTTCTTATGGTAATTTACGCCTTCAGCTTGAGAAAGTTTTGTTCTAGCTAATCCAGGCACACTCTGATGGGACTGATATGTGATTTGACAGGTCTATTTGTTTACACTTTACCTGTATACCCCTCTGCTTTGAGTTTATTGATTATGGTGCATCTGTTGTGCTTGCGAGGAATGTGCAGTGTGTCTCTGCAGTATGTGAAGCTGCGTCTGAATGTGTGGGAGTTTTTGACAACAAAGACCATGGATGGCAAAACCTGGCATGCATTGCTTTGCTGGTCCTATTTCATGAATATCATGCATTAGAATGTGTTGTGTACATAGAGGAGTGTTTCATGTAACTGTTTTGAAAGATAAAAAGGCAAGCAGTGAAGGCTTGAGAACTCCTGAAGGAGTTTGTTTAAGGCGGTCTGATCTAGTTTTTGATCATCATCACTGACAGGGAAAAAAAAGTCTTTCCTCATTAAAATCTCTCGTTGACTGGGGATCTTTGTGACAGGTTTTCCTAATTATTATTGAATTAATTTTGGCATAGTCGAGCATTTCATTTGGGTGCCATTGAGTAATTGCGAAAAACACACATTTTTTTCTCGTATATATATATATATATATATATATATATATATATATATATATATATATATATATAGCATTAATTTGATTGTGAAATTTTGATGTAAAATATTTGAAGTAAAAATTTTATTGAAATATGTACTCCAATAATCTTTGTTTTATTTACAAATTGGACACATTTTTACAGTGGACACTTTTACGAAGTAAACCTTTTAAATGGTTTACACGGAAAATCAAGTATTATTATTATTATTATTATTATTATTATTATTATGACACATTATGGCTTCTCACATTCAGTCTGTCCTGTGATGATGAACATTATCATTTCACATTTGTCTCTTAAATAGTTATAGATATGCTGCTCTATTCATGACTCATACTTAACAGTTTGCCAAATGGTGATTTAATGGAATTAAGGGTCAAATGCATTAAAAATGAATGTATCCTGATATTGATGCCAGCTGTTTGGTGATGATTACCAGAAGATATCAATAATGAATTAAAGTGCTGGAAGTGATCTGGAGAGAGCCCAGTGCCGGGCATTCTGCTGAGTCACAGAAAATGACTTTTAATATTGATAGTTTGGCAGACTGACAGCTTTTCTGACTGTACGTTACTAGAGACTGTCTCTCTGACTTCACTTGAAATCCTTGTTAAGGTGCTGTATTGATTCGACTGACACAATAAGACAATCCGTCTGTAGATCAGTGATCCTGTTTCTGTTTTGTCCTGCTTTTCTCTGTTCTTACCAAAAATGAACTTTTTACTTTTTAGTTGAAATAAATAAAAAGCAACTTTACCCAACCGTGAAGTGCAAGTAGCATTTCAAGAAGACAAAAAAAACAAACATGTTCTAGTATTTCAAACAGGTTACATGTGTACATTTGATCAATATGTGACATATTGTAGCGTCTTTAGGTTAGTTCCAAAAATGTATTATTTTATACTAGTGCTGTAAATACATGTATATATTTTTGAAATATATGCTGCATGTTTTTGTATTTATTATATACATAATAAATGTGCACAGTACACACACACATTATGTAATCAAAAACTTGTATATTGGATGCGATTAATCATTTGACAGCACTATTTTATACTTTTCTAAGTAGTATATGTGATTTCAGTATTTGTTTATGCAGTAAAACTTTATTTTAAAGTTTCCTTGTTACACGTTACATGTATACTTACTATCATAATAACAATTCATTATGCATAATTACATGCAAGTCAAACCATAATCCTAAACCTAACCATATAGTAAGTACATTTAATTCATTAATATTACTCAGTACTTAAATTACATTGTAGGACACGTTCAAATAAAGTGTAACCATTTATGATTACATTTCAACTACTCTTGTAAGGTAAAGATCCTTTATCTTTGAAACCTATGCGCAGGAACGTCAATAGCAGCTTCACAAGTGATCAGGAGTGATCAATCACCCCAAAGATTCTCAGATCAATTATAAAGCCTGACCCAATCCTGATTTTAATGCAATCTGAAGGAGAATTCGGCGAGGGACACTGGAGACTGCGTCTTATGCTGCATGCTCTGGTTGCACATTTTAACACAGTGAAGTGATGGGTTAGTTATAGAGTCCTGTAGCAAAGACGTCAAAATCTGGAACATTTTCCTCTGGGGCTTTTATGATGGAGTTCTTCAGTTCATGAGTAAAATAAGGTCTGTGGTAAACATTGCTTGAACAATAAGCACACACACTCCAAACATTGTGTAGACACTTATTACAAACATAAATGTTTAACATAGTTAAAAGTTGCGTTTGAAGTATCTGTGTGTAATTTATGTTGTATAGCAAAACGTCCAAGTATAGTCAGTCTTGTACTCATAAAGTGAAAAACCACATTTAAAAAAAAAAAAGCTCTTGAAAAAAATCAAGAGAACTCATTGTGAATGTGTCTTCTTTGTTTTGACGTCACGACTGCAGCACTTATATTATTTAATAAGACAAATAATATCATTCCTATTGAAACACAAAGTTGGGATGGAACAAAAGGTTTGCCCCTTTTTATATATAAATTATATAGACATTAATAAAACTTCAATTTTGCTTTCATACACTCTTCAAAATAAATATTTTTTATTGCCATTTGTGGTTTCACGAAGAACATCCATGGAACCTTTCCATTCCATAAAAGGTTCTTTATAGTGGAAAAAGATTCTTTAGACTCAGAACTAAAAAATAAAATTAAAATAATAATAATATTTTAGGACCTGCTGACTGAAGGTGTGTTCACATTTGTAGTTCAGCTCTCTCCATTCTTTTGATCCCGATCGAAAAAGAAAATGACACATTTAGTCCTACTAGTCCACTTAACGTTCACACTGTCACTAAGACCGAACCTTAAGAAACAAAACAAACAAGGTTATTTTTATTTTATTGTTTTGCTACACAACATTGTATGTGTGTATGTACAGTATGATGGCACTTTTACCAGCTGAGAACTTGTATAGAGCTTATGAAATGTCTCAAAACAACGGCTGGAGTCAACAGTTTCTCCATCATCCAAACAGAAAGTTTTGCTGCAAAGAGAGAATTATCCTTGGGTACTCTTCAGCATTTAGGGTTGCATCTTGTGACATCACGTCCTTTTTTTGGTTTGTTTAGATGTCTTTGGTCCATGTTGCATTCATATCTCAAACGAACTGCACCAGAGTTTGTTTGCAAGCAGACCAAGACCCAGCTTTCGCATGTTTTTGGCGCACCACGGTTTAAATGATAGCGTTCACACTGGAATGAACAGCACTAATAAAACAATCACACCAGGGTTTATTTTAATCGAACCAAACATGTCAAGTGTAAACACACCCTGAAAGGTTCTTTGGGAAGCCAAAAAAAAAAAAAAAAAAAAAAAAAAAAAAATATATATATATATATATATATATATATATATATATATATATATATATATATATATATATATATATATATATATATATATATATTATGGCACTGAAAATTATTCGCGATTAATCATATCCAAAAAAATAAACATTTTTGTTTACATAATATATGTAAGTGTATTGTCTTTACTTATTATGTAAATGAGTAAATACACACATAGAGCATATATTTTGAAAATATTTACATGTATTTATTTATAGTCATATAATTTATGCCATATATAAATAAATGTAATATATAAACTTAACATATTTTTCTTAAATATATACATGCGTATGTGTATGTGTTTATTTTGGATGCGATTAAACACGATTAATTGTTTGACAGCACTATTTTTTAATATTGTGAGAATAACTACAAAAAAAACTTTAAGGAGCCCAAAATGCTGCTTCTATGGCATTGGTCTCAAACACAATTCCTGGAGGGTCACAGCTCTGCACAGTTTTGCTCCAACCCTAATAAATCACACCTGATCCAGCTAATCAAGGTCTTTAGGATCACTAGAAACTTCCAAATAGGTTTGATTTGGAGCTGGTTGGAGCTAAACTGTGCAGAGCTGTGACCCTCCAGGAATTGAGTTTGAGGCCAATGTTCATTGTAAATGATGAAATAATAAACCTTTTCAAAGTTTTGTTTTCCAAGCATGTAAGGTCTTAAGAGAATGTGCCTTTTTTCTTTTTATCCTCCAGTGTCTTTATCTCACCAGCACTATAACAGCTCTGGATTACTATTTCATTGCTACGAATGACTTTGAACAACTTATTACATTGTTTCACACCATAATGCGTCTTTCTAAAGTTCAAATGTCCCACAGAAAGGAGCTGTATGTATTTCCTCACGCTTTTGGACCCTGAAGACTGTGAATTTAACTGCTGATTTTCGAGCTACATGGAGCCAGAGGACCTCGTCCAGCTATTTGTCACATAGGAGCCTCACTCTTAATGCCTAAATGCTCAAAAAATCTCTCTTGTGAACAAATGACGTTTGCCTTTTTTGTTTTGCTCTAGTTTATTGCTTTGCGCTGTCACACGTGTGCAGCGCTGCAATTTATCATCCAATTTTAGGGGGGACAGGTTGAAATACTTGGCATGGGACCTGGAACAACGTCTGCCTTTTGTCTTTGGGGAAAAGAGACAAAAATGGCCTTGATTTTTCTAATCTTGCCTGTAAGCATCTGGAGAACTTTCTCTTCTGCTGTATCATGTTTTATTTCTCAGGTGCATGTAGACAGTTTTAGTATTCAGCTCAGTATGGCTATAGATTTCAAGTGATTTGATTTGGTTTGTCAATGCAAGGCTGAAACCCTTCAACTCTTTGACGTTATGCTCTTTCCTCCTTAACTCTCTTGGAGTATGAGGGATTATCTGATGCTCTTACCGGCCATAATTCACAAATAAACCATTTATAGCTTCCATTGCTTTTTGTCTGCTTACTTGCGTGCGAAACGAAGGCTGAGCCTGTAGTCGTGTCAGTCTTGTGTGTTTATTTGGACATTCTTTGTGACATGAGTCGTGTATGTTTCGTCTCTTATGTTTCTCGACAGTTATCACCTGGTCATGTTACAGCTGTCCCCTGTCCTCTAACAGCATTCCAGGAGCCCACATGATCCTTGACCAGACACTGAATATTTCATCTAAGATGCCAGCTCATTGAGGTTTAAGCATGCCCTATCACTTCAGTTTGATATACAGACTCAGACGTGTGTCAGGAAGCTCTAAACGAGGATAGCGATGCAGTAGGTTTGTGATCTTCGTGATGCGGTCAATTCTTGTTTCCATAAAAAGTAGTGGGAAATAGTTTACCCCAAAGGCTAGTCCTGTAATTATTTACTCAACCTGCATTGTTTTCTTCTGTCGAACACAACAGCAGAAGTTTAGTAGAATGTTCATGCTGCTCTTTTCCATACGGTGAAAGTGAATGGTATATGAAATGCAATTAGTTGATATCATAATTTCCCCCTGTTTTGTATTAACTGTAATCAAATTTTGACATTATTTTGTCCTGTTGTTTTTGGCCATGTACACACTAAATTTGGTTGCCAGTTTACCTTTTAGTGCTTAATCCTGTTCTATACACACAGTTCGGTTATTTACAAGAGTGACAACTGTATTCTACAGCCGAATTTACACCCAAAAAATGCAGGTAGTCGCAGTCTCATTTACCGATATTTTGCACCGTGTGTACTAAACTGTGCTGAGCAGAAAGTTGTTAATGATGTATTTTTATAAAACGGAGAGTTCCGGTCTTTGATTCTGATTGGCTGAGCCACGTTTAAAGCTGTTGCTTTAATATACAAACATACATCGTTGTTTACGTTTATGTGTTGCTCTGAGAGAGGATAAAGTATACCATGTGTCAAAAATTTGATTGATGAGGGTCATAAAAGCCATCTGTTCTGGACACCTGTTTGTACACCCCCACCCCTCCCCTCCGTGTACACCCCGGTGACCTAGATATGAACTTACGACCCTAAGAAGGAATTTCGGTGAGGGAGGGTGAAAATGTGTTGGGGATCTATGTGCTTTTTTTTTTTAAAACAGTGGAAAGGGATGAAATCATGAAAATGGTATAAGGGAAGTTTTTATTAAGGTTTTAAGTACACAGTGCATTTCAAGAAAAAAGGTTATAACACAAACAAAATGGGAACGATGTAATGATTGTTTTCGTAGTTGGAAAAGTGTAAAACGTTGTTAAAGTTGTAACAAATAAAAAAGAAAACTACTGGTTATTTATCTAAAACAACTAAACAAATCAAAACTATCAGATGTGTTTTCGTTAAGCAACACGTGAAAAGATGTGAGAGCTTGTAAAAATTTAAAAAGGTGTTTTGTTACCAGCTAGAAAAGAAAGCATTTATCACTTATACCTTACCTCAAACTAAAAAAGAAATGAATGTAAAGCGGCGATACAAACCAGAAAACTTGGTGTTTGTCACGATGTTATAAAAAGTTAAAAACAAAAGAAAAAATATGGTAGGCATTACGCGGATCAAAAATAAATCCATCAGACAAGATACTTCAAATCAAATCTATGTTGTACTTTACCACTAACTACAACTTTAAAAATCTAGACTATTACTGACAGAGAGTTAGACGAAAGAAAAAAAGATCTCACAGCAAAGTGTCAAGGCATCTCCGTTGAGCGAT
This sequence comes from Carassius gibelio, assembly GCF_023724105.1. Lineage (NCBI taxonomy): Eukaryota > Metazoa > Chordata > Actinopteri > Cypriniformes > Cyprinidae > Carassius > Carassius gibelio. The sequence continues at coordinate 35,977,274 of NC_068402.1, read as the reverse complement.
CCTGACGGCATCGCTGACACACTTAGAATGAGGCTCGGGGAATGCTCCGGAAAAAAACCACGCCTCCAGCGCTAGAGACTGCCCCGCTGTAGGCGTGATAGCAGCGTCAAATAGATTTAAATGTTAAAATAATTAAACTAAGTAGTTTTTAATAAATAGACATCAGTCCTTAATTAGTGAAAACTTTAAATCCGTTTAAACATAAGATCAATTTGTACTTTTTAAATGATGTAGCTTTATGCGATTTTTATTTACTTTTAGTCTTAAAAAAATAAAAAATAAAAATAATAATAAAAAACAGCACTGAAAAAAAGCATTATTTGTTTTTAATGTGTTAAGTTAATTACTCTAACCTACGACTAGTCTAAATTTAGACTATTGCCGTCGATATATCTTTTATTTTTGTCAAGCTTAATTTCTCAAGCTATGACAATTAACACACACACACACACACACACCCAGCCACCCATCCACACTTTCCTTCTGTCCAATTTGTAAGTTTTTGTCGCGTTATCTAGTAAATAAAACAGACATATGTAGTTAAAAGCATCCCCATTTAACAATATGACAGGGAAGAAATATCTCGTCTCAGGTCGTGCAGCGAAACGTGACCGTGCCGTGCATCTGGTGTCTGTGTGATGTCGCCTGCATATCAGTTAGACATCAGCGGGTGTAAAAACATCTAAAGGTTTTTGGGGGTTTGCAACTCGACTGTAATCTAATTAGTTTTCCGGGGGGTTCTGGTGTTGTAGCTAAATGGTCTGCTGCAGGTCGGCTAAAGTTTAAAAAAAAAATGTGTGTAATCAAATTCAGGGATCAAAGGCGCGACAATTTCAAATTTATGGCTTAGGCCTGTGATCGTGAGGTTATCTGACAGTTCATTTAGTGGGTCAAATGGGTGTGAAATCTTTTAACAAGTCAGACCATATAGGAATATGTAGTTTAATTCGAGTTAATTTAGTTTATTTAGTTACATTTATAATTTTTATTAACCCCTAGATCTTTCAACCTCAACATAAATGTACCGAGAATGCAAACAAGTACACAAACACACACACACACACACACACACACACACACACACACACACACACACACCCACACTTTCCTTCTGCCGAGTTTGTGTCGTGTTATCTAGTAATTAAACCATACATATGTAGTTAAAAGTATCACCCATTTAACAATATTACAGATAAGAAATATCTCGTCTCAGATTGAAACGTGACAAACTTAGTAGTGATTCTTTAAATCCTGTTTAACAACTCTTTGAGATACTTAATCATTGAAACATTTCTATAGTCACATCTTTATTTAATATTTTCTAAAATGAGATCTGGTTTATTTCTATATTAAGTGTAAGTAAGTTGCATTCTTTCGTTGTCATATCTTTTACATTTTATTAAAATAGGTTCAACTGATTCAGGAAGATCACATTTAACACAAAATCCAGACACATGTTTTTCCTCTTATAAATAATGACTGATTAAGTGCAATGTGTCCAATTCTATGGCGAGAGCTTCCTTTCTATCCCCAAAATTCTCCTTTCATTAAATTTGATGTCTGACATTTTAATGTTTTTATCTGATCCACTACCTTCTATTCCTATATGTGCAGGTATCTATACAAAATAAATATTTGTTTTTGGTTGTATTCTGAACAAAATCTGTAAAATGAATGACAAATTGTCTTGTTGAAGATTCGCCACACTTTAAACTTGGTAGTACTGCAAATGAGTCTGAACATATGACTACTTTAGGTATATTAATGTGTTCAACCCACTGAAGAGCCAAAAATATGACAATCATTTCTGTAGTATAAACAGACGGATGATTAGATGTTCTTTCAGGTATTCTATATCTACCCACTTGGAACATATGTGTCCTGTTTCAGGATCTTTAGATACATCTATGTATATGAGTTACTTTAAAACTATATGCTCTTTATTTTTCATCTAAACAAAAGTCCTTGATGTTTTATTTTATTTTAATAAGCCACTCAAACTTACTTTAGTAGCCTAAATCATTGAATATGTCTTTTATTTTCTTAATATCAACTTCTGGCACGAAATTCTACATTCATAAATGTATGTTTCTCAAAACTCCCCGCGTTTGGTGGCATTTAAAGAGGAATTTGTGATGTATTTGGAGACGTTAAAAGAAATGAAAAGTCTCAAAGCAAGATTTTTGTATTCTTCATTAAAGGACTTTGGTTTTTCTTAATGTGAAAATCTGTTACTCCCCTACTTTTTCATTCTTTATCTTTTTCTTCAGTGTTGTTTTATTTATTTTACATTTATTTTGTTTTATGATGTACAGAGTGTGAACGAAAATTGAGTGTAATCTCAGACCATATTTGTAAATCTACCAGTAATGTACGCCTTTATATTTTTAATGTTTAAAGCATCGAATAAAAAAGAAAAAAACACCCACTAACACATCCCCCTAACACCTCCCTAATAACGTTGGTCACAAAGGTTTAAATGTATGTTAAAAGAGTTAAACAAAGTAACGTTTTTAATAAAAACACATCAGTTCTTATTTGATGAAAACATTCTACCTGGTTTTAATATTAGACCGATGTTTTTACTTTAAAATTAGGTTAACCTATAACATTTTATTTTCATCTCAACAAAAATTCCTTGTTGGAAAAAATTGTTGTTTTATTTCATTTTAATAAGTCACTCACCCATACTTTAGTAGTCTAAATCCTTGAATACGTCTTTTATTTTGTCAGTATTAACTTCTATCATTGCTATAGCGTAGCTATATCAATTAAAACATGCGTTTAGGCATACACAAGTCTAACTGGAATGAAATGTTTTGGAATGTCTTTGATTTTTTTGCCAAAGAAACTTTAACAACATTACAGGAGAGGCTAAATATTTCATCTCAAGTAGTGCGTAGAAACGCATCTGGTATCTGGAGTCTGATGTCTTTGTGTTTACTGTTACGACCATGTCAGCAAAGATTGTAAAACATCTAAAGGTTTTTGGGGTTTGCAACTCAACTGTTATCTAATTAGTTTTCCGGGGGTTCTGGTGTTGTAAATGGTGTGCTGCAGGTAACCATAAAATGGTTTATGGTTTAGGCCTGTGATCGTGAGGTTAGCTAAAAGTTCATTTACTGGTCAAATGGATGTGAAATCTTTTAACAAGTCAGACCATATAGGAAGATGTAGTTTAATTGGAGTTAATTTAGTTTATTTTAGTTACATTTATAATTTTTATTAACCCCTAGATCTTTCTAAACCTAGATCTAGACCCCTAGAACCTCAACATAAATGTACCGAGAATGCAAACAAGTACACAAACACAACCATACAATCATAAACACACACACACACACAAATGTAAAACATTACAGAAAACATGAACATGCAAACTAAATAAATACTAATATACACTCAAACAAGTACAAAAATACACAAACAAACAAAATAGGTCACAAACACGAACATATCTATATAAGATTGAAAATGAGTTGTCCTAAGTTTTCTTTGAAACCAAAAGTGTTTGTTGGTACAAATGTCTGACAGAAATGTATACAATAGATTAGACGTCCTTTCTCACTTCCCAAATGGTGTTGTTATCCATGATGTTTAAAATAGTTTAAAAAAAGTATTATTTTTTAGCTTTAATGCAGGATTCATGTCAGCACTCAAGTGTTTACGCATTTCTCTTGAATGTGTGTACAGTAACCGTTGCATACATGAAGCAGAACAAATACATAACTCATAAATGCATTGTGGTTAATAAAAAAGACTTATTTATCTAGCATAACTTACTTTCTTTTCATAACAATAAACATTCTTACGACTTTAACAACTGCAAACAAATGGTTTGGTTGGAAAATAAAAAAAATAAAAAATAAAAACATATTGTGTTTTCTTAGTTAGAAAGCTTATAGTTTGTAGTAAATCACATATATAAGCTAAAAAAAAAATTCTTCCAAACCATGCTGCTTTCACACACACACACACACACACACACACACACACACATACACACACACCTCACAAAACTGTCAACAAGGACCTTAAGTTTTTGTTATAACGTTTAGCTGTAGCTGAGACCTTGGTGGAATTATTTTACGTACAGTTTTGGGGAGGTTACTATGAACGTTGTAATAGGTTATAGATCACAAATTAACCCATTTAAAAATCTGAAAGTTTAAAAAGTAATGTAACTGATAACATTTGATTACATGTTTTAAGACTTGTAATGTTTTCAACCGTTAATCTTTTGAAACGTGTAAACAGGACAGGGGTTAACATTAGAGTACTCAACAACTAATGACCGTCAGACTTTTCAAATCCTTCATCACTTAAATTAGGATTGTGAACATTTCATTTTAAAGCACAACCACCACGAAATCAGATTTGCTTGGAGATTAAATACATATTTAAAAACACAACAAGAAAGTTTAACAGCTATGATACTGTTTTTAAATCAGGTTTTTGTACACCTATGAAGGGAAATGCCATGGCATCTAACAACGGTTGGTAAATCGGTTCAATTTAACAAATAAATATACATCGGCCAAATAGGAAATAAGCATACGTCTTTAACTCATGAAACATCTGACTCATATTTTAGAGTATTTAAGGTGGTTTATGAAATATATCAATGAAATCTGTAATCTGTAAAAATATTCAGATGTAACATTTTCATAATTAACCGCAATTTAATTATTTGTCTCACTGACTGTAACTGATTACATTTATTTTTAATCAAATGATATAATTTAGCTATATGTAACTAGTTGACCCCCTAACACTGATTATGCGTTCTAACAAGAATAGTTTGTGAAAGAGTTCATTACCCTCTTTAACTTTAAAAATGCGTACAATGTCCACAAACAAGGGTTTGCTCTTAAAACAAGCCCCAGACACCAACTTGGAAGCACCGTAACAAGTATAGCCATTGCAGAAATTTGTTATAGAGATTCAGTAAGTTAAACTCTGGATGCACGATTGACCGACTTACGTTTGCCATATTATTACTTTTTCTAAAGATAAAGACAATTATTTGGTTTCAGGACACACGAATCCTAACGCCCAATGGTCCACAAGATAACATGACAACGGTTGCTCCATTACAGCATAGTCAACCCATTTTAGCCTGTTTTAGCACATGTATATCGTATTATTGTTGAATATAGTCGTTTGGTCTAAATATGTGTTAACAGTTATTTTATTGTTGTTATATGTATTATATGTTTTTGTTTTACAAATGTAATATGTTTACCTAATACCTCATTCAAGCTATGTAGATCTTCAGGTCAGGGAACTACAATACCCATCACACACCTCAGGCTTCAAACATGCCTGTCGTGAATACATACTCATATTGTATGTGGCAACGCTCTAAATCATTGGACATCTGATTAAACGCATACGCAGATAACCTAAATAAAAAGACTCATATTCTTTTCTGTGATCTGTTTTAGTGATGCAAAGTTCGATTCACTTCTGAAAAATATTTATTTGGACAGTTTGGTTCAATGAACCGATTCATAGGGACCTTAAGTCATTTTCGCAGTTACGTAGCACACTTTTTTCTTCTAACAACTGAAGGGTCATTTTTATTTCTGTGAATCATCTAAATAAATGTAATTGTGTGAACACATATTGTTGGTTATTATCTTTTGTTCATTTAAGTTAATTCTGAATCATCTAAATAAAGTTAACTGTGTGAACACACATTAGCGGTTATTGTCTTTTGTTCATTTAAGTTAATTCTGAATCATCTAAAAAAAAAAAAAAAGTTAATTGTGTGAACACATATTGGTGGTTATTATCTTTTGTTCATTTAAGTTAGTGATGTTTGTGTTTGCAGTTTTACGCACAGTGTCTCTGTCGTTGTTTAGCTTAAACATCAGTTTTTAGTCAGTTACAAAAGTGTCAGGCATTAAGTTTTTGTATTTTTAATTCACCTAATTATGACAGAGTTACAGGTTTCGGGTGTTTTTGAAAGTGTAAGCGGTGAAAACTTAAATGTGACCGTCGAGTAACGTTAGCTACTCAAACGAAGACAAATTGTGTAAGTGTTCATTAAGATGCAGAAATGAAAATAAGCGTACAAATATTCATAATGACAAGTACAATATAACCTAAAAACACTATAGACCCCTGCTAAGTATACCTAAAATTTTCTAGAGCGGTGAGATATTTACATTTACTGTACATTAATTCATTTAGTAGACGCTTTTATCCAAAGTGACTTGCAGATGAGGACGGTGGAAGCAATTTTAAAAAACAACAAAAAGAGCAATGATATATACTAAATGTTTTAACAAGTCTCAGTTAGGTTAACACAGTACACGTACCATGGGATTTTAAATAATATCATAAATAAAAAGAAAACAGATTGAATAAAAAAAGAATAGAGCAAGCTAGTGTTAGAGGTCTTTACACATACACACACACATGCACACACACACGCATAAATAGATATAAACCGCAATGTTTTTCATAGCGTTACACTTTGAACGATATGTTTCCATGACATTGTTAGCTCTTTCTGTTTGAATCTATTTACAGCAGTTTTCACCATCCTAATTGTAATGGTTTGGTCTTATGCTTAGGGCCTTATACGTTGTATTTTCTAGTTTTTGCTCTCGTGTTAGTGGGTCTCTTTGTTCATACAAATCAATATTTCTGTGGATTTGGGTATTAAAATATTGTTTTAAACATCGTCTTCATTCGAGACGTTTACTTAACATCATTATATCATCCTAGTTTATATCAGATATAAGATATTTTGATGATTAAAAGGTTGGATAATAATTAATAATCAACATATCTTATATCTGATATAAACTAGGATGATATAATGATGTTAAGTAAACGTCTCGAATGAAGACGATGTTTAAAACAATATTTTAATACCCAAATCCACAGAAATATTGATTTGTATGAACAAAGAGACCCACTAACACGAGAGCAAAAACTAGAAAATACAACGTATAAGGCCCTAAGCATAAGACCAAACCATTACAATTAGGATGGTGAAAACTGCTGTAAATAGATTCAAACAGAAAGAGCTAACAATGTCATGGAAACATATCGTTCAAAGTGTAACGCTATGAAAAACATTGCGGTTTATATCTATTTATGCGTGTGTGTGTGCATGTGTGTGTGTATGTGTAAAGACCTCTAACACTAGCTTGCTCTATTCTTTTTTTATTCAATCTGTTTTCTTTTTATTTATGATATTATTTAAAATCCCATGGTACGTGTACTGTGTTAACCTAACTGAGACTTGTTAAAACATTTAGTATATATCATTGCTCTTTTTGTTGTTTTTTAAAATTGCTTCCACCGTCCTCATCTGCAAGTCACTTTGGATAAAAGCGTCTACTAAATGAATTAATGTACAGTAAATGTAAATATCTCACCGCTCTAGAAAATTTTAGGTATACTTAGCAGGGGTCTATAGTGTTTTTAGGTTATATTGTACTTGTCATTATGAATATTTGTACGCTTATTTTCATTTCTGCATCTTAATGAACACTTACACAATTTGTCTTCGTTTGAGTAGCTAACGTTACTCGACGGTCACATTTAAGTTTTCACCGCTTACACTTTCAAAAACACCCGAAACCTGTAACTCTGTCATAATTAGGTGAATTAAAAATACAAAAACTTAATGCCTGACACTTTTGTAACTGACTAAAAACTGATGTTTAAGCTAAACAACGACAGAGACACTGTGCGTAAAACTGCAAACACAAACATCACTAACTTAAATGAACAAAAGATAATAACCACCAATATGTGTTCACACAATTAACTTTTTTTTTTTTTTTAGATGATTCAGAATTAACTTAAATGAACAAAAGACAATAACCGCTAATGTGTGTTCACACAGTTAACTTTATTTAGATGATTCAGAATTAACTTAAATGAACAAAAGATAATAACCAACAATATGTGTTCACACAATTACATTTATTTAGATGATTCACAGAAATAAAAATGACCCTTCAGTTGTTAGAAGAAAAAAGTGTGCTACGTAACTGCGAAAATGACTTAAGGTCCCTATGAATCGGTTCATTGAACCAAACTGTCCAAATAAATATTTTTCAGAAGTGAATCGAACTTTGCATCACTAAAACAGATCACAGAAAAGAATATGAGTCTTTTTATTTAGGTTATCTGCGTATGCGTTTAATCAGATGTCCAATGATTTAGAGCGTTGCCACATACAATATGAGTATGTATTCACGACAGGCATGTTTGAAGCCTGAGGTGTGTGATGGGTATTGTAGTTCCCTGACCTGAAGATCTACATAGCTTGAATGAGGTATTAGGTAAACATATTACATTTGTAAAACAAAAACATATAATACATATAACAACAATAAAATAACTGTTAACACATATTTAGACCAAACGACTATATTCAACAATAATACGATATACATGTGCTAAAACAGGCTAAAATGGGTTGACTATGCTGTAATGGAGCAACCGTTGTCATGTTATCTTGTGGACCATTGGGCGTTAGGATTCGTGTGTCCTGAAACCAAATAATTGTCTTTATCTTTAGAAAAAGTAATAATATGGCAAACGTAAGTCGGTCAATCGTGCATCCAGAGTTTAACTTACTGAATCTCTATAACAAATTTCTGCAATGGCTATACTTGTTACGGTGCTTCCAAGTTGGTGTCTGGGGCTTGTTTTAAGAGCAAACCCTTGTTTGTGGACATTGTACGCATTTTTAAAGTTAAAGAGGGTAATGAACTCTTTCACAAACTATTCTTGTTAGAACGCATAATCAGTGTTAGGGGGTCAACTAGTTACATATAGCTAAATTATATCATTTGATTAAAAATAAATGTAATCAGTTACAGTCAGTGAGACAAATAATTAAATTGCGGTTAATTATGAAAATGTTACATCTGAATATTTTTACAGATTACAGATTTCATTGATATATTTCATAAACCACCTTAAATACTCTAAAATATGAGTCAGATGTTTCATGAGTTAAAGACGTATGCTTATTTCCTATTTGGCCGATGTATATTTATTTGTTAAATTGAACCGATTTACCAACCGTTGTTAGATGCCATGGCATTTCCCTTCATAGGTGTACAAAAACCTGATTTAAAAACAGTATCATAGCTGTTAAACTTTCTTGTTGTGTTTTTAAATATGTATTTAATCTCCAAGCAAATCTGATTTCGTGGTGGTTGTGCTTTAAAATGAAATGTTCACAATCCTAATTTAAGTGATGAAGGATTTGAAAAGTCTGACGGTCATTAGTTGTTGAGTACTCTAATGTTAACCCCTGTCCTGTTTACACGTTTCAAAAGATTAACGGTTGAAAACATTACAAGTCTTAAAACATGTAATCAAATGTTATCAGTTACATTACTTTTTAAACTTTCAGATTTTTAAATGGGTTAATTTGTGATCTATAACCTATTACAACGTTCATAGTAACCTCCCCAAAACTGTACGTAAAATAATTCCACCAAGGTCTCAGCTACAGCTAAACGTTATAACAAAAACTTAAGGTCCTTGTTGACAGTTTTGTGAGGTGTGTGTGTATGTGTGTGTGTGTGTGTGTGTGTGTGTGTGTGTGTGTGAAAGCAGCATGGTTTGGAAGAATTTTTTTTTTAGCTTATATATGTGATTTACTACAAACTATAAGCTTTCTAACTAAGAAAACACAATATGTTTTTATTTTTTATTTTTTTTATTTTCCAACCAAACCATTTGTTTGCAGTTGTTAAAGTCGTAAGAATGTTTATTGTTATGAAAAGAAAGTAAGTTATGCTAGATAAATAAGTCTTTTTTATTAACCACAATGCATTTATGAGTTATGTATTTGTTCTGCTTCATGTATGCAACGGTTATTGTACACACATTCAAGAGAAATGCGTAAACACTTGAGTGCTGACATGAATCCTGCATTAAAGCTAAAAAATAATACTTTTTTTAAACTATTTTAAACATCATGGATAACAACACCATTTGGGAAGTGAGAAAGGACGTCTAATCTATTGTATACATTTCTGTCAGACATTTGTACCAACAAACACTTTTGGTTTCAAAGAAAACTTAGGACAACTCATTTTCAATCTTATATAGATATGTTCGTGTTTGTGACCTATTTTGTTTGTTTGTGTATTTTTGTACTTGTTTGAGTGTATATTAGTATTTATTTAGTTTGCATGTTCATGTTTTCTGTAATGTTTTACATTTGTGTGTGTGTGTGTGTTTATGATTGTATGGTTGTGTTTGTGTACTTGTTTGCATTCTCGGTACATTTATGTTGAGGTTCTAGGGGTCTAGATCTAGGTTTAGAAAGATCTAGGGGTTAATAAAAATTATAAATGTAACTAAAATAAACTAAATTAACTCCAATTAAACTACATCTTCCTATATGGTCTGACTTGTTAAAAGATTTCACATCCATTTGACCAGTAAATGAACTTTTAGCTAACCTCACGATCACAGGCCTAAACCATAAACCATTTTATGGTTACCTGCAGCACACCATTTACAACACCAGAACCCCCGGAAAACTAATTAGATAACAGTTGAGTTGCAAACCCCAAAAACCTTTAGATGTTTTACAATCTTTGCTGACATGGTCGTAACAGTAAACACAAAGACATCAGACTCCAGATACCAGATGCGTTTCTACGCACTACTTGAGATGAAATATTTAGCCTCTCCTGTAATGTTGTTAAAGTTTCTTTGGCAAAAAAATCAAAGACATTCCAAAACATTTCATTCCAGTTAGACTTGTGTATGCCTAAACGCATGTTTTAATTGATATAGCTACGCTATAGCAATGATAGAAGTTAATACTGACAAAATAAAAGACGTATTCAAGGATTTAGACTACTAAAGTATGGGTGAGTGACTTATTAAAATGAAATAAAACAACAATTTTTTCCAACAAGGAATTTTTGTTGAGATGAAAATAAAATGTTATAGGTTAACCTAATTTTAAAGTAAAAACATCGGTCTAATATTAAAACCAGGTAGAATGTTTTCATCAAATAAGAACTGATGTGTTTTTATTAAAAACGTTACTTTGTTTAACTCTTTTAACATACATTTAAACCTTTGTGACCAACGTTATTAGGGAGGTGTTAGGGGGATGTGTTAGTGGGTGTTTTTTTCTTTTTTATTCGATGCTTTAAACATTAAAAATATAAAGGCGTACATTACTGGTAGATTTACAAATATGGTCTGAGATTACACTCAATTTTCGTTCACACTCTGTACATCATAAAACAAAATAAATGTAAAATAAATAAAACAACACTGAAGAAAAAGATAAAGAATGAAAAAGTAGGGGAGTAACAGATTTTCACATTAAGAAAAACCAAAGTCCTTTAATGAAGAATACAAAAATCTTGCTTTGAGACTTTTCATTTCTTTTAACGTCTCCAAATACATCACAAATTCCTCTTTAAATGCCACCAAACGCGGGGAGTTTTGAGAAACATACATTTATGAATGTAGAATTTCGTGCCAGAAGTTGATATTAAGAAAATAAAAGACATATTCAATGATTTAGGCTACTAAAGTAAGTTTGAGTGGCTTATTAAAATAAAATAAAACATCAAGGACTTTTGTTTAGATGAAAAATAAAGAGCATATAGTTTTAAAGTAACTCATATACATAGATGTATCTAAAGATCCTGAAACAGGACACATATGTTCCAAGTGGGTAGATATAGAATACCTGAAAGAACATCTAATCATCCGTCTGTTTATACTACAGAAATGATTGTCATATTTTTGGCTCTTCAGTGGGTTGAACACATTAATATACCTAAAGTAGTCATATGTTCAGACTCATTTGCAGTACTACCAAGTTTAAAGTGTGGCGAATCTTCAACAAGACAATTTGTCATTCATTTTACAGATTTTGTTCAGAATACAACCAAAAACAAATATTTATTTTGTATAGATACCTGCACATATAGGAATAGAAGGTAGTGGATCAGATAAAAACATTAAAATGTCAGACATCAAATTTAATGAAAGGAGAATTTTGGGGATAGAAAGGAAGCTCTCGCCATAGAATTGGACACATTGCACTTAATCAGTCATTATTTATAAGAGGAAAAACATGTGTCTGGATTTTGTGTTAAATGTGATCTTCCTGAATCAGTTGAACCTATTTTAATAAAATGTAAAAGATATGACAACGAAAGAATGCAACTTACTTACACTTAATATAGAAATAAACCAGATCTCATTTTAGAAAATATTAAATAAAGATGTGACTATAGAAATGTTTCAATGATTAAGTATCTCAAAGAGTTGTTAAACAGGATTTAAAGAATCACTACTAAGTTTGTCACGTTTCAATCTGAGACGAGATATTTCTTATCTGTAATATTGTTAAATGGGTGATACTTTTAACTACATATGTATGGTTTAATTACTAGATAACACGACACAAACTCGGCAGAAGGAAAGTGTGGGTGTGTGTGTGTGTGTGTGTGTGTGTGTGTGTGTGTGTGTGTGTGTGTGTTTGTGTACTTGTTTGCATTCTCGGTACATTTATGTTGAGGTTGAAAGATCTAGGGGTTAATAAAAATTATAAATGTAACTAAATAAACTAAATTAACTCGAATTAAACTACATATTCCTATATGGTCTGACTTGTTAAAAGATTTCACACCCATTTGACCCACTAAATGAACTGTCAGATAACCTCACGATCACAGGCCTAAGCCATAAATTTGAAATTGTCGCGCCTTTGATCCCTGAATTTGATTACACACATTTTTTTTTTAAACTTTAGCCGACCTGCAGCAGACCATTTAGCTACAACACCAGAACCCCCCGGAAAACTAATTAGATTACAGTCGAGTTGCAAACCCCCAAAAACCTTTAGATGTTTTTACACCCGCTGATGTCTAACTGATATGCAGGCGACATCACACAGACACCAGATGCACGGCACGGTCACGTTTCGCTGCACGACCTGAGACGAGATATTTCTTCCCTGTCATATTGTTAAATGGGGATGCTTTTAACTACATATGTCTGTTTTATTTACTAGATAACGCGACAAAAACTTACAAATTGGACAGAAGGAAAGTGTGGATGGGTGGCTGGGTGTGTGTGTGTGTGTGTGTGTTAATTGTCATAGCTTGAGAAATTAAGCTTGACAAAAATAAAAGATATATCGACGGCAATAGTCTAAATTTAGACTAGTCGTAGGTTAGAGTAATTAACTTAACACATTAAAAACAAATAATGCTTTTTTTCAGTGCTGTTTTTTATTATTATTTTTATTTTTTATTTTTTTAAGACTAAAAGTAAATAAAAATCGCATAAAGCTACATCATTTAAAAAGTACAAATTGATCTTATGTTTAAACGGATTTAAAGTTTTCACTAATTAAGGACTGATGTCTATTTATTAAAAACTACTTAGTTTAATTATTTTAACATTTAAATCTATTTGACGCTGCTATCACGCCTACAGCGGGGCAGTCTCTAGCGCTGGAGGCGTGGTTTTTTTCCGGAGCATTCCCCGAGCCTCATTCTAAGTGTGTCAGCGATGCCGTCAGGATCGCTCAACGGAGATGCCTTGACACTTTGCTGTGAGATCTTTTTTTCTTTCGTCTAACTCTCTGTCAGTAATAGTCTAGATTTTTAAAGTTGTAGTTAGTGGTAAAGTACAACATAGATTTGATTTGAAGTATCTTGTCTGATGGATTTATTTTTGATCCGCGTAATGCCTACCATATTTTTTCTTTTGTTTTTAACTTTTTATAACATCGTGACAAACACCAAGTTTTCTGGTTTGTATCGCCGCTTTACATTCATTTCTTTTTTAGTTTGAGGTAAGGTATAAGTGATAAATGCTTTCTTTTCTAGCTGGTAACAAAACACCTTTTTAAATTTTTACAAGCTCTCACATCTTTTCACGTGTTGCTTAACGAAAACACATCTGATAGTTTTGATTTGTTTAGTTGTTTTAGATAAATAACCAGTAGTTTTCTTTTTTATTTGTTACAACTTTAACAACGTTTTACACTTTTCCAACTACGAAAACAATCATTACATCGTTCCCATTTTGTTTGTGTTATAACCTTTTTTCTTGAAATGCACTGTGTACTTAAAACCTTAATAAAAACTTCCCTTATACCATTTTCATGATTTCATCCCTTTCCACTGTTTTAAAAAAAAAAGCACATAGATCCCCAACACATTTTCACCCTCCCTCACCGAAATTCCTTCTTAGGGTCGTAAGTTCATATCTAGGTCACCGGGGTGTACACGGAGGGGAGGGGTGGGGGTGTACAAACAGGTGTCCAGAACAGATGGCTTTTATGACCCTCATCAATCAAATTTTTGACACATGGTATACTTTATCCTCTCTGCTCTGCAAACCACTTTGTTGGAACCACAACTGTTTCTGAGGAACTACATTGTTTGGCGGAAGAATACTGTTTTATTAATAGCATTGCAATTTATTTTCTTTGTTTTGTTTTGTGAAACGTTACTATGTTTATGGAATAACCATTTTATAAAAGCAGTAATCCATATGAAGCTGTAGTTTACAGTAAATTTATAACCACTAAGGGGGTTTTAGTCCCTCCGCTTCACTTTTTTTACATTTTTGGTTGAGCTATCCCTTAAAAATGTATATAGAGTTTTGATTTCATTTGTTTATTTTAAAGAGAAAAAAAAAGAGTATTTTCTTGAATAAATGATCACACCTGTATGACTAATGATATAATTAACATATCTGTTCTCTGAAGGGTTTTATGTATTGTCTGTGGTTAGCTGGCAATCACCTGTCAAATGAATCCGCACAGCACATTTCAATGAAACATTAATCATGGCTTTGTTTTTAAACTGAGCAGACACTTTAAATGAACCTCAGCTTCTTCATTCCAGCCGCTCGATGTCTGTCTGCCAGACAAAGCAGAGGAAGTAGGGCGGCTTCTCCATATCATATTCTCATTACACCCCTACTCACTTCCACAATACAGAAAAAATCTTCTGTTGTTCAACAATGCTTGGGGAAAGAAGCTGGATAAAAACAAAGACAGATTCACTGGTATAATTAATTTATATATATATTAAAAAAAAAAAAAAACTCTTAAGCTCCCTTCACGCTACACAGGGAAAGTCTTTTTACTTCCGACTCTTTGCAGTTTCATTTAGACCTGGAAAGCATGAAGTCACTTTCTTTCCTTGTGAAGAGACTTCTCTTCTGGCACCATGTCTTAAAGCAATCTTATGAAATAGATGTTGTTGAACACGACTCATGTGGTCAGTCTTTTAATGAACACTGTAAAACCAGCTTCTGCTGATTTTATTGTTTAACAATCTGTTGTGTTCTACAGCCTTACAAATTGGTTAAACACAGTAAATTTGACTTTTACTTTGAATTGTTTAAATACAAATACATGTGGAAATTGTAATTGTTTTATTAATTATTATTATATTACATTTTTACCTTTTTGCATGTATTATTCATTTATTTTTGTTTTGTTTTCTATTACACATTATGCATATTTTATGTGTAGATTCTTTTTGCAAATACAGTTGTCAAACTTAGAAATGGTTAAATTTCAAAAACAATTGAAAAAAAAAAAGAAAAAAAAATCCTCAGTTAAAGTAACACATTAAACTTAAAATTTTGAGGTTAATGACCAGAAAAGTTTTTTTTTTTTTTTAAGCACTTTCATTATCTTTATTTTAATGAAAATAATGTTTAAGGTGTGATAACAAATATTCTCTCAGAGGTAATTTAATTTAAAAAGTTAAATGGTACTTTAATAGGCATAAAAATATACCGAACTCAAAAGTACTGGGTAAGAAAGTGATTTAGCAATGCCAGGATAATTAGTTATTTAAAAGGTCTTAGATAGTATTGTTGCTGATTAAGATGGTTTAAATGGTCTTAACTTGTTTAAGGTGAGACACTGCAGGTGAATAGGGTAAACAAACAAAAAAAACTAATAGTTATCACCTTACTTATTAAGTTGCTTGATTACATTGATAATTGCCAACATTTTTTTGTATTACAAGTTTTCTAAAATGTTATGTTTAAATATGCAAATGAGGCATTATTTAATGAAAAAATGCGCTAATTTGCATACATTTCTAGAACAAAAATCTGAACACAGATGAAGTCAGTTTCAAAATTCTTGTTTAATTTTTTTGACACATTAGAGTCAAATGTTTTTACAGAGGGAATTATGTGTATCTCTTTTTGTCACTCCATAATTCTGAAAATACTTTGAACAGCTGGAAAACAATGTATTTTCACAATTTTGGGGGGAATAAAATGTTGTATTTAATCAGGTAAAATTATATATGAACACATCCCTCTGTTAAAACTTTCGGAATATAGACAGGAATAAATATGTAAACTTTGGTGTGTGTAAGTGCTACTGAAGTGGAGATTTATGGCTCAGTGTTGGAGAAAAACCTAATTTTGAGAAAACAGCCTTTACAAATATGTATTGTAATTGAAATCTATTGACACAAATAGATAAAGTGTTATAAAATAAATACTGTCTTTTGGATTTATTCTTTCCATTAGTCTGAAAAAACACTTTATGAATTGTAACTGAAAATTGACTTGTGCATGAAAAAAAACACCTGCCAATCAGTCTTTATTTGGATTTTTAAGTGGAGTATAAGTTTTAAATGTATTTATTTGTTTTTATGAAATTTGCCTTTGTGTCTGTGTTCATATATGAGGCCTCTGTAAGCGGCGCACTGGGTTTCAGAACTAAAGCAGTAAAAGAAGCTGCGTCTTTTTGAATCATCCACATACCAGTATGCGATGTGTAATCTCTGCATCTCTTCTTCTGCTGTACCCTTCTATGCAATTACTGATTATAATCGCGCAGCTGCAAGCTCACAATCCCATCACATGCCTTTTCATACAGCATCAATGCTTGTATACTCCCACATGAACTATGGGTAATGAGTTCAGTTACATTTTGCCTAGTTTAGTTCAGCAAGAGCCTTTGGCCTCCAGCTCGTGTCTCATTAGATTCAGGGTGTAAATGTGATGTGAGCACTAACACACTGACCTTAAACTGTGGCCCTCTTGCTGGAGTCCCTGACCTTTGAATCCAAAGGTCCATCTATCTCTTATTAGCATCACCAGTCGATTATGTCTATCTTACATAAATAAAAAATATTTATTTATTTGATTGTTTACACAGTTAACAACATTTATTTATCTATAAAGTGGAATGTTAAGAAACAAATATTTGATTGTGTATTTGTTTGTTTGTTTAAAACACAATTGACCACATTTATTATTTTATTTAATGCTGAAAAACACTTAGATTAGGCTGTTTCAACACATAGACATTAACAGTAACCTAATTAAACCTTGGTATAATTAAAAGCATGTTATATGAATAATTAGATTATGACAACATCAGCCTCTGATTACTTAACCCTCTCCTGGGTCTTGTTATTACGTATAGAACTTACCGCAGTGTACTTAATTTGTGTTAGCGAACATATGAAAGATAAATATAAATCTTAACCCTCGTTACATCTTCTGCATGCTTACAATGCTCTGCTTTCCAAATGTTTTTCAAGCAGGCCAAGTCAAATCCAAGAATGTAATGAATATGCATTTTAGTTGCCAAAATAATGGTGTACATGTTGCGTGTCATCCTGTTAAATGTGCACAGAGAAGATTTGTTTCAGTTTTCTGTGGTTTGTGTTATTGGTAGCGGATTCCGCCGTGTTGCTTGCCATCCTGGAGGTTTATCTCAGCCAAATAACATTAAGAATGAATGGTACATGCTCTTAGGCTTATCTCAGAAATTCTTGCAGCCTTGTTCACAATGCAATCATCTGAGCCTTTGCCCAGACCTTTGGGAGCCCAGAGCTTTATTGTTTCTCTGCCATTTGATTCAGACGGCAGCTTCCAGTCAGCCCATTCCAGCCCCTTCACTTACTGTAATCAGTTTTCTCATTTGCAGTAATGTTTGTAAATGAGAATCTCTTCAGTCCGCAGAACATAAAGGGTATTTTTAGAAGCCCCCGATGCTTGCTGGACTTCATATGGAACCTTACATTGATATATTAATGGGTTTCACCGCCTGTTTGTGCAGAAATTGTGGTCTGCGATTGCTGATTCGGGAGGCCAAACC
This sequence comes from Carassius gibelio, assembly GCF_023724105.1. Taxonomy (NCBI): domain Eukaryota; kingdom Metazoa; phylum Chordata; class Actinopteri; order Cypriniformes; family Cyprinidae; genus Carassius; species Carassius gibelio. The sequence continues at coordinate 35,959,141 of NC_068402.1, read as the reverse complement.
GGAGGGAAAAATCTCATAACCTTTACCCAGCGTTTCCTTTAATCTAATGGCTCTCTGAATGCCAAGGCCACTGGTCTGTCAGCAATGGAGGTGGTGTGAGTGCACTTTATATGTCTGTGGGCTCTCGCTGCTTTTTAATTCTATCATTTTTTTACTCATCCATGAGACTTGTGACATTATCACATCTGAAAAATGGTTGGCAACAATCTCTTTAAGGTCATCTGTTTTCGGTTTCTTGCTCCTAAACTCATATGTTCCTGTAAATGCCCTTTTCTTTCTGCTCTCGGTTCCCTGTGAGTTTGAACTATCAGTTCAGTGGCAGAAGGTTGGGCATTTTGCAAGATGCTACTCCGTCTTGCTCAGCTTTGTGTTTATTTTTTCCTTGTTTATAGTCTTTGTGTCTAACATTCTCAGATGCACTGGGCCTAATAACTCCTTAAAAAAAAAAATATGGAAAGCAATGATTTACATTACTCTTGTGTTACTTTTTCTTATCTTGGCTCACACCACTTGTGTTTTGCTCAACCCTGAAATTGTATTAGTTTATGCAGTATGGTAAAACTGTTTCAGGGTAATTACATTGAAGTGTATTGTGCAAGAAACAATGTGAAGATAAGCCTACATTAATCTATAATTTGTTCCTATTACCATTTTTTTTTTTTTGTGGGAAATGGAATAAAGTTGTTGGTGTTTTACTGCCACTAGCTTTTAGTTCCTCTGGAAACTGCAATAATTTGCATGCATTTTTTTTTTTAGTTTTGCATAAATGTATAGGTACAGTAGAAGTTTTTCCCAATGAATCAGGGTTGATTTTGGTGCCAGACACATTACTAGGCTATATTTTTATTATTATTATGATTCTCTTTCATCTATTTTCAAAGGTATCTTCTGTCTCTTCTCACAGTGAACACTCAGCCTCCATGAATGCATATTCAAGCTGTGTCAAGCACAATTTGCCGCAGAAATGTTTTTCCACCAGATTTGCATTAGTCAGTGTTGTTTTATGTTAACGCTTCTTGATATTCCCTTCAAAGCAACAACATCAAACTAATGACATTCAGTGTCCTTTGCGACAACACTGAATGCCAAACTGAAATCCAGAATAAACGTATCACATGCATGACGCTGCATACATGCATTAGGAATTATGCTTTTTGATCACATGGTGAAATCTTAAATCTTTTTCTGAACATCTTTCCTCTTTGTACGTATTTATATATTTATTTGACATAATATTTACAATATATGAAGTAGTTTCAAACAAATAAATATGAAGAATTGCTCCATTAAAATAAACAGATTACATTAGCAATGTTTTGATTCTGTAATCCTGTCACAGTATTTTTTTTTTTTTACAAATAAATAAATTCTTAAAACACACACACACACACAAGTAAATAATGTAACTGCAATGCACTCAGTAATTGAATATATCTGTGTGCACCAAAATTTGTGAGGTTTGTGAAAGTAAATGTTTATTGCATATTTCATGACTTTTTTAAATAATGTAAATATTCTTAGCACTGTCGAAATAAAAGTCATGTGCTTCTTGTCGGCCACAGAGAGAAGAAAATGATCCTGATAGTTTAACAAAATACCCAATATCCACTAATACTAAGATTTTTAATAGGAAATAATTGATGTATTAGTTATAGTTTGATTACTTTCCATAACTAAAAATATTTATGTTAACTTGAGTGGACACCATGCATCAAAAAGTTCATTTGTTTAATGGACGTGTCCGTGTGATTTTCCATTCAGCTCCACTGTGACTATTTACATTGAAATAGTAACACAACCCTCGCAGGATATTTAAACCTGTATAATTCTGAACCACATCAGGAACATGATCCGACAGGTCTTCATCACATTTACTTCCATTCATATTCAGTTGTTAAGATGACTATACGTCCTGTATAAGCCATTCATTTAGTATCCTATTCAGGCAATTATAGTAGTCTCTTTCTGATGCCTTTTGGGTTCATAATATGCCAGACTTTTATAGCTGTGTGATTATACTATAATTGATAGTCAATCTTGATTTAATGAATTTAATAGTGAATTCTTGACCTTTTCCTCCATATGATTTTTGAACATCTGTTTCTTCCTCTGTCACAGTTTGTTAAGGCAGCATGTGTTCAGCATAATCTGCTCACATTTGTATTGTCTGTAGATTGTCACAGCTTGTGCTGCAATACACACACACACACACACACACACACACACACATACACACACACACACACACACACACTCGCGATCAAAGAAAGCTTTCAAACTGTACTGTACATGCTGCCATGAATATATTACAATAGTTTGTGTGCAGTAAAGTGTAGTCTAAGTCTAAAGATGAAGTCTGTATATACATAAACACATACACACTCATTTAAAAGCCTCAGAAGACTGAATTCATTTTATGGTTGAAGTTTGTTAAAGAAGGTCTTGTTTACCCTGTTGGATTTTATTTTGCCATAATGTTAAGATGGCTGTATTTAATCCTTTACACGAAACAAATGTGCCTTATTTCAGCTATTATCAGCTGATTGAAAATTAAATGTATGAGTAATTTCGAAACAATAAGAAGAAATTAGAAAATTTATCAGCTGAAGCATCCATTAAATCAGAAATGTGAGTTCAGTGAGCCTGCGGAAGCCATTTATTTTACAGTAATGACTCATCTCAGTAAGGTGAGCTCATGTTGATTTCAGAGCACAACTGCATTATGAAAGCGTCCGGTGCTGGATCCTAGGTTTGCACTAAAATATATGCTTAAAGGAATAGTTCACCCAAAAATAAACATTTTATGCCAATATACTCACCCTCAGGCAGTTCACAATGTAGCATTGCATCACTTGCTCATCAATAGATCATCTGCAGTGAATGGGTGCCGTCAGAATGAGAGTCCAAACAGCTGGCAAAAACATCACAATAATCCACAAATTATCCACACCACTCAAGTCCACAAATTAGCTTCTTACGAAGTGAAAAGCTGAGTGTTTTTAAGAAACAAATCCATCATCGAGACATTTTATCTTTAAACTACCACTTCTGGCTAAAATATGAGTCCATGATCCATAATAACATTTCCTCCTTTTGTCCTCTCACAACAAAATCCAGATACATGAAGTATGTGTTTTGAGCTGTTTTGGCTTGTAAACAGTGCTTGATCTGTGCATATTTTTTCACAGAACAAAGCAATATTATGGATTGTGGACTGGTGTTGTGGCCCAAAGCAAAGGTTTGAGGTTAAAAATGGCTTAATGATGGATTTGATTCTTACAAACATGCAGCTATTCACTTTACAATACGTTAACTGATGGACTGGAGTGGTGGGATAATTTGTGGATTATTGTTTTAATTAACAGTTCAGACTCTCATTCTGACGGCACCCATTCACTGCAAAGGATCCACTGAGGAGCAAGTGATGTAATGCTAAATTTCTCCAAATTTGCTCAGTTAAAGAAACAAAAATATGATCTCAGATGGCCTTAGGGTGAGTATTTTTCCAGCAAATTTTCCTTTTTATGCAAATTATTCATTTAATACAGATTTTCCAATAAGGAATAACATAGACCATGAACACATGATCTGATGCATCGGGCATCTGTATTACTAAGGGACATTTTGTCAAATTCAGACTTTTGAGACACTAATGCCTTTTACAGATTCAATTTAAATGCAAAGTAATGGCAGTAATATGGATGAAGTCGGTCTCACTACATTAGGGACTAATGAGCTCAAGGCCTAAGAATGGGAGGATCGTCTTTTCTGAAGCATCAGCCCATGTTCCTGCAGTATATTACCTCAAAACTAAAATACCAGTTTATTTTCTTGGATTTATTTGTCTTTTATATCCTCTGATTTAAGCTGTACAGAGAACCTATAATTGATTTCCTTATCAGCCACAAAGAGTATCAGTTTTCTGATTATCTTGTTCATTCACCATGAAATGGCCTATTTTATGCAAACCTTTATGTTTGAGTAAAGTTAACAAGCCTTCTAGATAATTGAATTAATTAACCTGACGTGCCCCACACCTTCAAACACAGACTCGATGAATGAGAAAGTGTGGTGTCACCTCCATTCACGCTGATTTTTAAACAAGGACAGATACATCACCAACAAAGACATCAGAGGTTGGAGATCGATGCGCAAAACCTCATTACACGAGGCCGGATTGCTGATTACATTTTTGACATTGACGGGGCCACCCTTGGTCACTGTGGTTTGTGAGGGATACATGTCCATGGTGACTCTACAGAGCCATACTAGCTAGCAAGGAATTCACAGCTTTGCTTGACTGCTTAATAACGAGAATTACAGCCATAGATCTCCATGACAGATGCACTGCACCATAAAGACTGGAATAGAATCTACTGCGCCTTTAATAACAAAGAAATATCCTCAACAGAGTCAGGCAGCCTAGTAGAAAATAGTGTTCTTGGTGCATGCAAGGACTAGGACAAAGAGACTTTTTAACTATGACTAACTGTTGTGCCTCAGAGGCCTGTGTCATGCAGTGTAAATTTTGCTGAATTTGCAGTAATTACTGGCTACTTGATGCTTTACCATCATTTAACCTAGCAGTTATGTTGATTGCAGTTTAATGACAATTATATACAGTGAGCAGGACCGTGAACATAGTGTAATGTGGAATCACTATGATAAGCTGTGTCTGCACAACAGTCGTTTAAATGTATATTTAAAGAAGAACAGCAATAGTGTTGTAGCGTTGAAGCATCTGGTCTTCTCTGAGCAAACTAAAGACGCCCTCATGGGAATTAGGGAGGATAATTGGTACCGTGATGCTTTTATTGTATGGAAGCCTGTTTTAAGTTCATTTCTGATATTTTTTTGTGGTTTTATTTCTTAATTGCAACTTTATTTGTCCCAATTATGATCTGATACAGTTTACAACTTCTTATCTTACAATGTGACTTTATATTTCAAAATGTTACATTATTTTCTGGTAATTATTTCTCATAATTGCTACTTTTCTCCCAATTATGATTTTATTTTACACAGTGCAACTTTATATCTCATACTGTGACTTTATACCTCATAATTGGCACTTTTCTTCCAATTATGGTTTTATATTTCAAACTGTCATTTTATATATCGACACTGAGAATATTTCTTGTAGTTGTGACTATTTCTCCCAATTATGACTTTGTGTCTCAGACTGTGACCTCATATCTTGCGATTGAGAATATTTATTGTAGTTGCTTTTTTTCCCAATTATGACTTAATATCTCATAAAGTGACGGTATCTTGTAGAGTAATTGAGGCGTTTTCTAATAATTGTGACTTTATACCTCACACTTGTAATTGTATTTTTTACAATGTGACTATATATCTCATAATTGAGAATATTTTTTGTAATTGACACTTTATCTCCCAGTTATGACTTTATACCTCTAACAATTACTTTATATCATGTAATTAAGAAAATGCCTTGCTATTTCATCTCTACATCTTACAAAGTGACTCATAATAGAGAATACATTTTTCCCCCACTTTTTCTGTCAATTATTACTTTTTTTTTCAAAACTGTAACTTATATCATATCTCATAATGTCACTTTATATCACACAAGTATCTATTTTATTTTTATATTTATTTATTTTCGGCAGAAACAGGCTTCTACAGCATCATGTGATCATGTGTGCTATGGAGCTTATTAAATTCTCCCAGTATACTCCCAGTGGAACATGGGCTCATTTGCAGTGAATTTGATTTAGTTTTTTGTTTGTATGTGTGTGTGTGTGTGTGTGTGTGTGTGTATGGGGGGGGGGCATTATAATTAAACAGGGTGCAAGTTAATCCCCATAATAGAGATTTCAAATGAAACACAACTATTTGCAACAGACCAACATCAATGGCAGCACTACACACAGCTCTAGTAATACTAAATTACATCTATTTATAAATCCTCAAACGTTCCCATGCTTTGCTCAAACATATGGGGATCCCATAATTCATTTTACAGTAATTTGTTTGGAGGAAACAACGACCTTGCCTGCAGCAATTTCAAAGCAAATTTCTGACTGTAGTATTTTACTGTTTAAAAATAAATAACAACATCTGTTTTTTTTTTTACTGTAACAAAGAAGAATGCGTCTTGATTTATCTGAATATAATGTGAATATAAAGATCTAGTGAGCAGAAACTGAATGCTTTTATCAACATGAATGGTCTCACTGATGATCTCATGCATCTCGAAGAGCTGAGCTCTCACTAATTACACACTCTACTTGCTTTTTCCACCAATTACTGCACTTCCATCGTGATAATGGCACACGTTTTGGAGAAAAAAAAAAAAAAAAACGATCATCAAGTTTTTGGTGTTTTGATCCATTGCACTTTTATTTGAGTGCTAAAGTCTAATGTAATTGTTACAAAACTTCAAAACAAATAATGCTTAGCTGAAAGCAATGCATCCAAACAAGTTCATTTTGTGTTAATTGCCACCCAGATAATAGCAGCTTTTCAATTGATTTGGCAAAGAGAGATGTTTCAGTAAATATATTTTTACTTGCCAAAACAATAATAAAATAAAGGAAGATGTGGTGAGAAGCTTCTATTAAGCTAAATTAGGCATTTGGCTCCTAGAAACTGGTTGCTGGTTTGTGATGGAAGCATAAGTGAACATAAAAATATGTTTTACAGAAGTGCCAAGGTGAACTTTAATGTTATTGCTAAAAATATTTCTCTCTTTGACCTTACAGTCTTGGATTTAGTCACCTCCGCTAACAATGATGTAATTTGTACAACACGTCAGCTTAAGTGCATATAACTGTTTCATAAGGAGCCTTTCTCCTCTTTAGTGATATTGAACACTTAGAGGCAGATAACGTATATTTTCTCTTAAACTTAAACTTATATAGGTAGGACCCTATGATTTATGCAATGCAGAAAGCATGGACAGAATCCAGGCAAATGAGATGCAGGCATAAATATGAAGTGCAAATCATGATGTCTTGGTATATTTTGGAAAAATAAGGCTTTAAAATTAATGTTAACTAGTATTAGTAATTATTAATATATTTAAATTTGTAATTTGCTTATCCTGCTTGTCTCTGAGCACAGTACTGTCTACTGCACATGCTAGAATAATAATAGCACCAATTTTAAATCATTATTATTATATTATAATCATGCAATTTTTGCATCCCTGTTTAAATATATACAATAAATTTGTTTTGCAGCACTTTTTAAATTAATTTTGATATTTTTATTTGATTAAATTTTAAAAGAATTATTAAATTAAGTTTTAAGAAATTAAATGAAAATATATGCCAACATATATGAAATTTAATGAAAATTAAACATTTACAAAAATGTAAACAAAACATTTTTTTTTTTTTTTTTTGTTGGGAAATTCAATTAATTGATTTTATAGGGCTAATATATCACATTTCCTTTGTTATGAGATACAGTTTCACCTCACTAGCTATGTTTCTATCCACCTATTTTTATTCAAATTTGGGGATATAGAATTAAAAAAAAACTGGATGGAAACAGTAACATGCATAAATAAAAAAAAATGTGCGGGAAAACTTGGTTTAATGAAGTAAACTGTGTCACACGATTGCATTATCAAACATCAGTCATCCAAACACAAGATAAAATGACCATGTTTATTGCATTTCTTCTGTGTTCTGAGGCGCAAGTCATTTATTAAATGCAAAAAAAAAAAAAACACTGTAGCTTCTCCTATTGCAGCAACTTCCATTTTTCTTATTGATATTTGGCAGCATTTTAACAGGAACTTAGTGTTTTGTTCTCTTCAACTCACAACTCACATTTGCATATGTTTTATGCAGTATTCCAATTTTGTGCAAAAATTTAATTTGCAACTTTGGATGGAAACATAGCCAATGACCGCCAGTCGTCTAACCATGCACTCAAATCATCTTTCATTGTACATGCTCTTAAAGCTAGTGAGCTTGCCAAGGTGCTTTCTGTTCAAATGCTAATCTGTGTTTGAGCTCTAACCGTGAATTAAAGCATCAGTCTCAGGAGACATTCCTAGTAAGCTCTGCTCTGTGTACAAGTGAGCTAAACTGCACCTCCCACAGCTCCAGGCTTAATTTAGGAAGCTATTTGAATAGAAAAATAGACCTCCTATGAAGATCTGCAAAACCAAACCAGTGTTTCTCAGCATGGCTATAAAAACATCATCAAGTAGCAAAAAATGGCATTAGGGGAATAGATAATGGCAATAATCATACTAGTCGTTTACCCGTGAGGCGCAGTGCGAGAGATAATTCACATCAAATGTTGAACAGCAGGAAACACATTAACAGTCTGTCACTTTTGACGAGTGAAGTAAGTTGCCTAAGATCATTCCTTACTACATGACTCCCTGATGAATTTCTCTGGTTATTAAGGCTGATCGCTGTAAAGAAGAGAAGCATGAATGACTGGGATGCTGCCATTTGCTTAATATAATGCAGAATATATTAAACAGGCTATTGAAAGATTAACCGAATTCTTGAATATTTCATCAAATTGGTTGATGATTATAGAGTTAATAATTTATCAACTGTGTACAACAATGAACTGTAGACTGAAACACACTCATATGTTTTATGCTAGTTTTTTATTAAAACATTACTTAAAAAAAAAAAAAAAAAAACTAAACCAATTATTTGTTTTCTTTCTCCCGGAAATATCTTGCTCACTTCTCGGGTTTGTAACTAGAGCCTCCACTTAGATTCAATGGATCAAAATGTCTTTCATGCTAAATGAGATTCCATTTCCATCATTTAATGCCCAAGACGTTACAGATTTAAAAAAGCCTTTCATCAATACAATCAGCATTGGTTTCTTTGGCTTTGAACAGGCAGAACTGCAGACGGCTCTCACTATCATTTTGAGTAATCACATTTCCATTGGGCCTTGAAGTCCCCCGGCAGAGTGAAGAAGCCTCTGGGCAATTTAAGAGCCTGAGTCACCAACAATTACGTGTTTTTATAGCATGCAATCAATGTGCTCATCCACAGACAGGACATAGCCATAGCACTGTCGAGAATTAGACAGCAGACACAGACTTTTTTGATGATCGTGGAGGTCCTGCAGGTTTTCTGCGTGAGAACAGAGAACATTTTGTATTTTCTTTTGTATTTTCTATTTTAAGCCAACCCAGGCTCATTGTGAAGAATGCAAAACTGCTAAATAAAATTGCATTGTATGTTTCGCTACACTTTCAAAGTGTAATATCCAGTAAATGGTGCTAAAACGCTTTCAGTTTTGTCCAAAACACAGTCTGGCAACATTTTATCAGTTTGGTTGATGTACGTATTGCTTCATTTCAAAACGCTCAAAGGTTAATTCTTTAGCATGATTGAAAATATTGTATAACTAACACTAAATCCTACTCTAAACCTAACAATAAGTTAACAAAACCAAATGTAAGATAAAAATGCATTTTTGATGCAACAATGCCATTTTAGATTCATTGTACTAGTCTTTGATCTCTTTTATGGTGACTCATGTTTCCTGGGACTCGTAGTCAAGTGCACCGCATCAAAAGAGCAATGCTGTACCAGGTGCGCTACCGAGCAAGTTTACTTCATCAGAAAGCCACATTTACTGTATGGAGCTGGTTTTGTGAAGAAAACATCAAAATGGATTAATTTACACATCATGCACTTCGGTAAAAGGGTTTTGAGGTCATAACATAATATTGTGCAAGGAACCACACAGAAATAAGTCTTTCATGATTTTTGTGAAAAGGCATAAAAGTTATTGGTGTTTTACTGTCACTAGTGTTCATTTCAGCACTAGTTTTCACAAACATTTTTGAAGTTTTCATTTGCAGAAATGTTGGTGAAGGCATGTTTTTCAATGAGCCTGTTGTTTTAAGCACTATAGTGTAAGTAAATTGTAAAAAAATATATATATATATTTTTAATGTAAGTTAATTGAGAAAAAATATAGATTTTTAAACTGCATTTTAATTTATATTACACTCTATTATTGATAATTGAATAATAATAAGATGCATTATACAATGTGATATATACATACATATGTACATATATTTATGCCATTCACTAAGACTTTTGGCAGCTCATTTCGTGGTATATGCATTTGTGCTATCAGTGTGTGCTTTTTCTTCTGTTTCATATTAAGTGCATTTACGTGGGTTTCTTAAGAGGCCACAAGTATGGCTCTCTAAAGTCTCCTCGTGTCGTGCCTCCACTGATTGCCTTCTTTCTCTTGTATTGCAGTACTTGTATAACTGATGCTGAAGATGCCACTCCGGTGTTTAGTAAATCTATTGAATCACGTGATGTAATGGCCAGTGAAAGGCAGCCATGACTCACTGTGACAGGACCCCGTTCCCTGCAGATGGCCATTACATGCACTGCACTCGATGTTAAAGAGCACAGTGGAGGATTATGAGGGCCTTCGAGACCTGACCATGTCTACTCTTAAAATCAGCTTTTTTTTAATAGACATGCATCATAAATGATTTATTCTAATCAATTTCATGTACTCTTGAACTTCCACACACAGCGAGCTTGCATAAAAATGTTTTGTCTCAATCAATAAAAGAAGTACATATGTATGATATATATCCTGTAGCAATGTTATTCAGTTTTTCATGTTTGAATGTTCTAGTCTTATTTTAACCATGACAGAGCCAATGATGCTTTAAGACAAAGTATTTGTTTTTCAATTGTAGTTCTGTGGATTTTAAGGCATTACACTTAGTTTAATCTAGGTCATACAAAATATATTATATCTATATCTATAACCACTGTTATCTATATCAAAATCTATATGTATCTGTAACTGTATCAAATGAATAATGGTTTAATATTTGGACAAAAATTACATTTTTAATGTGTGTATAAATATATAAAATAATTGATTTTTTGTTGTTGTTGTTCCACTGTGAAATATTGCAATAGTAAAATTTATTTTTTTTAATTTTTAGTAATATTTAGTAATAGTAATATTTATATATATATATATATTTATTTATCACATTTTAAATTGCAATCAGATATTTTTCATCATAACGTTTTCCCCATCATTAGTTACAGTATACTTGCCCTGAAAATCCTAGTTGGCATTCTTAACCCTACTCTCGTCCAGTCCCTGAGCCACAGAAGCAGGAAATGATGTCATTGATTTGGAATTGATCCCGGTCATCGAATGACTCACAGGAGCCAATTCCAGTCACTCTCCATCTGACCTGCATCCTACTGCTTCATAACACACACACCTATGCTTACTGTACAGCACATCTTTAGTCTGAGCGATGGACGAGCCTGTGTGAATACATTGTGAATTATTTAGAGGCTATGTAAAGTGCAAATAAGATACTATAAATAAGCTGAGTGAATAATTCATGAACTGTTGTCATTGCTTTAATATATAAAATGAAATAAGAACCTGAAGAGGCAGAATCTCTAGTATTGGCTTTTGTTTTTTGTGCAGTTTTAAGAGTTAAAGTGTAGAGGTCAAGTAATTTATTACTGTCTAGCAGATGGCACTTTAGCAGCCTTTAACACCCTCTTAACACCCTGAATGTTTCCTCAGCTCTTATTTCCACATCACTGCAGACCCAATTCCTCCAGCTATATGACTTCTGTTGAACAGCACCAAGAAATATTAGAATGCTCATCACTCAAGGTCCAGGGATATCAAGATTTAAAGAGCCAGTACACTTAATTTCTCTGGTGCATTCATCGTTCCTGAAAAACTTTCTCTTCAGGTCCCTGTTCTGTAGAACAAACCTTAAAAACAAAACAAAAAAGTTGATTTTTGTCTGTTTTTTTTTTTTTTTTTGTCAAAATATTTTCAGCTTAATTTTAAAAACGGATTAAATTAGATTTTTAAATATAAAAAAATGGCCAAATTCCCCGTGGAATATTATGCTTCCATTCAGAAGAGAACTCTGAAAAAGTCACTGTTACCATGGAAATGGGAATCTCGCTTACTCCCACAGAACACTATATAGAATAAAACCATACTTCATATTAATGTAAATTCTATTAACGTTTGTACTGTATTTATCGCCAGTGAAATAATAGTCAGCATGCCCGTAGCCAACTATGAGGTCACTGAGGTCCGGACCTCTGTAAATTTTTCATGTTCGCAAATAAAAAAAAATTCTATGATTGAGTAATTTGCTGCTAAACTCCTCATATGAATGTCTGCATGTATAATTAAGAATGTTTAGCATCCGTGGTATGAAAATGATCGAGATGCTTCCGAAGTGAACGAGTCTTCAGAGAGTTGTGAGCGAGAGCGCGAGACGCAGCCTCCGTGTTGCCAGATCCAGCTATTATGAACGATTTTTGACTGTTTTAATAAATTTAACACTTTAGAAAGTTAATAAAGTAGGAAGTTAAGGTTAAGGGTCAACGATAACTTAATATAAACTAATTTCCAAAATATTTGAAATAACTTCAGTTTATTTTATTTATTTATAGTTTTTTTTGTTTATTTTAATAGCAACATCTGGCAACATTGCATCGCCGGCATTAGTCTGGCAGTTATCAAAAAAAGCAAGTAGCAGCATTTTTTTAGAGATATGCTATTTACACTATGTGCAAATATCTATAGATTCTATTTATACTATATTAAAATAGCAGGATTATCTGTTATTTATAGTACTTACTGCAAATAGTGGCAATTATCTGCACCTCAGTATTGCAATAATAACTTACTGAGTCTGATTTAATGGATGCCAACTCATTGGGATAAAAAAGCCCTCCTTACACCTACCCTTAAATTTTGTATTATTTACTACTTAATATTCATTGAAAATAAATGATTTTCTGATTATTATGTAATTAAACATTTCACCTAAGGCGGATTTGAACCCGTGTAGATCACGTCACAGTATTTTTTACCCATGTTTTACCTTCTGCACCGCTAAAGTTGACTGTTAAGAATTGTCTTCTGTAATCTTGACTCTTGAATAATAATATAATAAAAAATAATCTTGAATAATACACAACTGATAAAATTATCCACCCCATAAATATAGTATTAAATTTGCAAACTTTGATGCAATAAATAGGGTATGATTTAAAAATACTATTTTTTTTTTCATTGAAATAAATAAAATATAAATTGTACATAAACTTTTAACTTTTAAAGTTTGACTTTGACATTTAGTACTAAAATTGCTGAAACTAATTTTTTTTTCAATGAATGCAGTATTGTTGTTAATAAAAATAAAACTATTAAAAGTCATTTAAAATACAATAAAAATGTCACTAAAACTAAAGATTACATTAAACAAACATAAATTAAGCTAAACAGAAAAAAACTCTTAACAAATTAACAAAACACTGGAAAAATGTAAATATAAAATATGTATTATACTCAAACATATTAAACTGTTATATTCAAATTCAAAATAAAATAAAGTTAAACATTAATTAAAAAAAAAAATCAAATAAAAAAAATATAAGTACTAAAATTCAAATACAACCTTGAAATACAAAATTAAAGCTCAAAATATTAAGAAAAAACATTCAAAATTACATAATTATTTCCTGAAAATCTGAAGATTTTTCTTCAGGTTTAAGAAATGCTGCTGTACATTAGGAGAGGGGTGCGGACAAATCCATAACCTCATTATAATGAGTTCATATATCCCCAGGCGTCTGACACCGTCAACAGAGCGTGTGTTTGACATCCTTATCATGAAGAACATATTGACCTCTTTGACATCATACACATACAGTACTGCCCCGAATCTCCTTATCAGAAAACCAACAACAGTATCTCATTCCCCCACAAAAATGTTCAAACACATGTAAAGTTGACTGATTCACCCGTACTGGGTGATAAAACGAAACAGCATTACTGGAAATCAATATTAATAGGCTTGATGCATAATTCAGGTATGCATTTCTGCCAGTCAGGTTAGCCTCATGATTAATTCATGGCCGGCTTTAGATACACAGCAGTCCTCATTTTGTAATCCGCCGACTTTACTGTCCATCATTAGACGCATGTGTGCACCGCATTCAGTCACTGGATCCAGCGTTATTAGTGCCGATAACAACAGCAATGCACTTTCTGCAGAGCTGTTTGCACCATTAATCATCAAAATGTGTCAACACGTCCATCTTAGACGCTGGCGTCCTGCTGGAACATCTGTCATCTCTTGACTGTGTCCTGCAAGATAAAAAGCACAGGACACAGACTGCATGGACAATGTGTGCAGTATGATTAATTTAGCGCTCATAAACAGGAGTACAGTCGATGTTTGTGTGTAATTAGGGAGCAGAATAGGATGACTAGGATGAATTAATAAGGTGTTAACTAGATAAATAGACCATTGAAATGGGTCCATAAATGGGCGAATAAAAAAGTGTTTGACATATAATGAGAGTTGAATTAGTAAAATAAGAGAGAACATGCAATATATTTTCATTAGTTGAAATGACATGTTTCTTTGTGTGTATTGTAATGAAGTGATTTTATTGATGGGATTCCCTGAGGACTGACCCCATTTACTTTCTTATGATAATGCAGCCTTATTGCAAGTGATTTCTCAATGCATGATTTTCTACGGAAAAATGAATTTTTGTATTGCCTTAAAACTGCTCATCTCGACATAAAAAACATGTTTATCCTCTTTTATTTATTTGTTTGATTATATAATGTCTGATTCTGTTTATTTATTTTAAATGCAAACATATAAAAGTTTAAAATAATAATAATAATAATGATAATAATAATAATAATAATAATGTAAAAATGTAATAATAAAAATATAACAACAACAACATCGCTGTTGATATGAACAGCAGTATCTTGCCAGGCTGTTATGGATAACAAATAATTAAAATATCATATTATTATTATTATTATTATTATTATTATTATTATTATTATTATTATTATTATTATTATACATAATTGTTTTTGTCATTATTTACTAATTAATTTTAATGTTGTTATAATTCTTATGATTTTATTAATAATATAATAATAATATTAATCATCATCATAATTGTTGTAGTTTTTGTTGTTATTAATTTAATATGGCAACAATGACAGTAATAATAATAATTATTATTATTATTATTACTAAAGGTGTTATTGGATAAGAAAGTAATATAACTTTTAAAAATAATAACTCCTTGTTACATACTGCCTCTACTCATAATAAATGTATATATTTGATATATTAATGAAATAATTAATTATAATGGAATTATAAATATTAAAATGTTTTTATTAATATATCATTAATATAATCATAGATTTATTAGTAGTAGTAAAAATCAATTCACAGAACAGCAGTATCTTGTCAGACAATGTGCAGCTGCTAAAGTGTGATTGGCCAGTAACGTTTTAAGGCGTGGCTTCACTAAAGATCAGCTGAAGATATTTTTACACAAGCAGATGAATAGTCTGATTCCTAAACCAGCGTCTGCACTCATATGATCTGTACTTACTTTTTACACACAACTCATGCAATAGTTTTCATACTTCCTTTGCATGGCAGCAGTGTGTAGAAAGAGTCGGTTAGCATACGCACGCTAAGTGCTCCGTTACAGGGTTGAGCTACAGGCAGGTGTATTGGTTTCACTCAGTAACTTATATCCCAAGTGTGCTTGAATTGCAGCATGCTATAAATACGTAAACGCTTACTGTAGCCTGTGAGGTCTAAATGTACCTGTGAAATCTGTGCTAATTTTCCTGAGAGTGGCTCAGCTGTGGCTGTCTTTAGGTGCATTTGACTTGGCTTAAAGCGTTTGACCAGCTCTCGAGTACCCAGACTCTCTCTCACAGTCTCAGTATCAGCACAGCTTTGCTTGGTGACAGCCTCTAACTGTCAGAGTCAGTGAATTACAGCCTTGAAGGAGCTGTCAGCCGCGTGAGTGGCTCTGGATCGTGCTGGTGCTGTGCAGTAAAGCGACATACATCATGGTGTCATGTGATGATGCATGAGGCTGTCGGTCGCTGCTGTCCTGCTGTTTAGAATAAAATTAATTGTTCGATCTTTGATATCGGTCATAGATTTACTGTACAGTATCTTGTTTGCATCAGAAGAGTGAAAATGAGATCCAATGGTCTGTTTTTTTATCCAATGCTTGGTCACATTATTTGATTAGTCCGAAACAAATAGTGCAAGATGGTGTAATAAAACCAGACAAAAACTGCCGGAAGTGTTTTGTTTTTCTCTAACTGACTAAAGTGTTTGTGAAGAGAAATGGAAATGAAGATTTGCATGTATTGCTTAGTGCAAAGATGTGCAATAACACTAAATTGAATCCTGAGCTAATATTGCTGTGGATCATTTAGCTAACATAAGCTGCTTAAGAGAACTAAATAATCATAATTATAAACATGCTCGACTCCGAAGTGTTGTTTTAGGGGCAGACTGAAGCTGAAACTACTGTCGAATAATGCATGCGATGTTGTTGTGAGCTAAAACTCTATTAATCTATTAATAAAAAAAAAAAACTAAAGCTTAAATAAACAAGTAAATAAATAATATATAAATATTAAGGAAATAGATATAAACTGAATAATTAATATAAATATTAGATTAAAAATATAAAATATTAGATAATAACTTAAAAACATAAAAATGGGTAATGTCCCCTCGGCGAATTACTGAAAATAAGTTTTATTTGAAGTGCTATACATATATTACTATGGTTATAAACATGGTTGTGTTGCACTTCGAGTAAAATATTGTGCTTTAAGACATGTCAGCATTTTCAGTTTTGAAGTAAGTGTTAAATGTAAAATATAAAAATAAATGTATTGCTGAAAATATCCTTCCTGTTTATTTATTGAAACTACAGTAAGCTGTTTTTGTCCCTATTTCTTCCTTGTCAAAGAGATGAATATACATGTCCATCCTTGTTTGAAATTCCCAAAAATGTGTCACAGTGATGCGATAAAGTAGAAACTATTATTGATATATAAAATATTGATGTATTTGATATATTAAAAAGACCTTTTGATTCAAGAGTCAGAGAAAGAGCCCTTGTGAAAAAGAAGTAACCTTTAGTAACTTTTAGCTTTTATAATATATATAAATTATAAATTATATATATATATATATATATATATATATATATATATATATATATATATATATATATATATATATATATATATATATATATATATATATATATATATATATACACACGCACACGCACACACACAATTAAGCGCACATGAATGGTCATGTTTACAGTACACTGAGACAGTCTACTGTGTGGAGTCATTTAATTTTTTCTAGCTGTAAAGCAGGACAGATGTCCAAATGTGTCTCGCTGAGAGCTTCCTGAGCACCTGCAGCAAGAGGCCCTCCAGCGGTCCTCACGGTGGAGCTGCGTCAGACGGTCTACTGGGGGCTGCAGGTGCTCTCGCTGTGCAGCAGATGCCTCCTCATACAAACAACATCTACATGAATCACTCCATCAATTAATCATGCAGTGCCACATTTATTTAGCGGTACCTCTAAATCACAAGTGCTTATTTTTAAGGAAAACATACCTGATGTAGAGTTAGGTACATGCACCATTACGATGTGCTTTATTATAGAAATACTGTAATTTTAAAGAACTTAATGTTTTCCAACATTTAGTATTACACTTAAAGTTAATATATTTCAAATTCATTAAATTGCCAATTTATATTTACTAATGCAGAAATATAAATATATGTAAATAAAGCCAATTATGAAATTATATACTGTAGATGTACTTAGGTCATACTTAAGTGGGTCAAAAACTCATAATAATTGCATTTTATATAAATTAAAATTTTCATTTAATTTTAACTAAGTGTACTTCTATGACAAAAATATAATTTAAATTATTATTATTATTATTATTAAACAATGATTGTTTTTAAATAAAAAATTGACATTATTATAAAATGCCTTTTTTAACACACTTATTAAAATGATACTTAAGTGTTTTAAGAAACAGTCATGTAAGTCCACTTAAGTTCCAACGACGGCAGCCATTCCTAACTGCAAATTAATGCATAGACTTTAGTTTTCATGGCGTTGGTTCAACTTTGCTTTTTTGGGAGAAAAAAATTGTTCCAAAAAAATGAAAAAATAAAAAATTTTCACTTGAAATAATAATTGACAATAATGAGTGATATGCTTTTACTGATGTGCAACTTGTACATGTATGTTAACATGTCAAAAAATGTGACCCTCTAAGTACACTTGAGTGGCTTTTTGTTTCATTAATATTATCCGCATATATAGGTTTATATAGGTCTGTATTTTAGGTTTTGTAGCACACCGCAAGTGCACAATGAGTGACAGTTATTTAGGGATAGTTGTTCCCAGGCAAATTAAACAGCTTCTGAACAGGCTTGTATTAGGAGCTGTTGTAAAGTAAAACAAAAGATGCCATGTAAAGCACCTGCTTCTGAGTGTGTGAAGTCCCTCGAATGTGTCCTTTGAAGGCCATCATCTTAATTTGGCTGTAATTAGAAACAGCAGGTCATTATTCTCATTAGCCAAGGAGTCATGTGTGTGATGGTATAACAGAGTCTGCTGGCCAGAGCACCTGCTGCTGAGAGCAGTTGGCAGTTAATACTAACAGCACCAACACCAGCAATGCCAGTGGATTCACACATGCATCACCTCAGAGCTTTTCTGTTCATCCTGTAGGGCAAGGCTGTCTTTTTGTGTTTTGCTGCAGGTTAATATTCTGCTATAGGCTTGCGTACCCCAAAGCGTCAATTTGAAAACATTGATGTTATAAGCCTACAGCATGGGTTTGTTTATCATATTCTGACATATTTAAAAATCTGAACCCTTGATTTTGCTTCAGGTATGGAAAGGCATTTTAGGAGATATCTATAGAAGAGGTAGTGAAGGAATTTTTTTAAATATAGTTTTTATATTCCAGAGTAATTAATGTATATGCAGTTTTATTGAAGATGTACATTAAGATTTAGAAATACAGGTGGAGAAAGATGGTTAAATAAAGGTTCACATTTGTATTACAAGATCGCCCTCTACTGTCTAAATTGAGTCTTGCGATAACAATTCAGGATAAACACTTACTGGACTGAAGCCATTTAGCTTTCCTGGATTAAATGTAAAAAAATGTGAGTATAAAGATCATCAGGCTTTGAGAAACATGTATTTGTAAATATCTTACCAAGCATATTATTTAAAGATATAGAATGATTCATATTTTATTTTTTTTTAGTCTGTAATACTTTTAAATAATCTCAGTGATTTAGAGTATAATCAGAATTAAATCTTACCATTTACTCATGTAATTAATGTTGTTTTTGTTTTGTTTTTTGGTTTAGGCCTCCTTTTTTTCCTCCTTAAGTATAATCTCCATATTCTCACTTATTTTCACTATACAGTATATTATACACTGCCTGGCCTGAAAAAAAAAAAAAAAAGATATCTTCTATTTCATTAGTCTGCCTTTAGCTTTGATTTGTGTGCATTTATTGTAACATTGTTCTTATGTAACATCACCCCATTTATTTCCTTCACAAGTTGCAATATTTTAAGAAAGTCAAATGCATGCAACATTCAAGAAATATTAATCAATGCAATAATGATCCAATCCTTGACTCTTCAGCTTATTTAAATCCAAACAGTGAATTTTATTTTATTTTTGACCAGGCAGTTTATGAGCCAGTTTATGAGTGTGATCAACAGAAGACATATATGCATATGCATTTCTTTTTTTGTCTAAAGGTTATATATATATATATAGACTAAAACTATTATTTAATATGTCAGGCTTTACTGTGATGATTCTGCCCTCGTGTCCTTGATTTTCTTCTAGTCTTGAGGCAGGATCATGACAGGCCCGTGTTTTGTGTGCAAGCACATGGCCTGGTCATGGGCCATGTGCTTGTGTTGTCCCGTTCCCTTGCCCCGCCCCCCTTGTTATCCTAGTTTTGTCGTGATTGCCTTACCTGTGCCACCAGTTGTGTCTTCATTAGTCTTCCTATTTATATCCCCTTGTGTTCACTGTCCTGTGCGGTTCATTGTTTCTACATGTTTCCTTGTGAGATATTGTATCATTGTTACTCCTTGAAGAAGTCGTTGTATTACCCGTGAGTGTTTGTCTTTAGTAAGAGTTCCTGTGTCAAGAGTCTTTGTTTATCGTGTCAACCCAGTCTTGTTAGGTTATTTAGTCTCTGCCCTAGTCGTTGTTTTCCCCCTCGTCGGTTTTGTTTTCCCCTTTTTTGTCTGTAATAAACCCTCTGTGTAGTGATTCCTGTCTGCGATTGAGTTCCTCCCTTACCTCCACATAACATTTACAGGGTTTAGTTTGATCTACTCAGTTTATCTCAGTACCCCCACCATTAATGGAGACTTTACTAATAAAATAAATGAGTTGTGGCTGTTTCAATACTAGAATACTTTTGGCATAAGAAATGGTGTCTTTCAACCATCCAGTCAGGGTTTTAAATTTTAATGCAACTGTGAATGTGTACTTATATTTCAGACTCTCATAGGATGTTTTAATAATATTGTTGCCAAAAGACAGATGTGATTTGCCCAGTCTATGATGGTGATATATTGTTTAGCACTGCTTAGGGTTATAGTTATAGAGAACTACATGGATATTCTCAAATATTCCACATCTTGTCTCATACTGCCACTCTGTGGTCATACTGGGATAGTTTAGGTTTGTTCATTTTAGCTTTTGGATAAATTCCTTGTAGAAATGTTTTCATTTTTGAAGCACTGGTAATTTTGGAACTAATTTTTACTATTAACTGGCTTCTTATTAGTGCTACTTGCATATTTGACTGTTTATTAGTACTTATAAAGCACATACTGTTTTATTCTTAATCCACCCAATACTATAATTGAGGCAAAAGTCTTAGTTAAAAGTGAGAACTGGTCCCCAAACTAAAGAGTGAAAGTAAAGTATGGCATCCACTTTGACTAAAGTACACACAGAGAGATGTCTTTTGGAAAGACTAACCAACCCATTCATTCTCAGATCATCTGCTGGTCATGTACAGTTGTCATTTGTCGCTGTCCATGGTGCTGAAAGACTACCATCTACCACATAATGCGCACATCACGCACCGTTTCTGTTTGTCGCTGTCTGTGGTGCTGAAGAACTTCCATGGTGCTAAAAAACCACATAAGATAATGGACTCTAATAAACTGAGTAATAGTAAGCTTATAGCATGTTGATTACAATTTCGGTGACTTTAGTTACTTGAAGGGGAAAAAACAACCCACCTCAAAGAAACTACAACATAGATTTTATACAAGTGGCAACCTGCAATTGTTACCATATAGAGACATTTATACCTTATTTAAGCCATAAAAAAAATGTTTTGTTGGAATAAATGAATTTAGGTTAAGGGATACCCAGTAATATTTCTGACTGGAATAAAACCAATTAATGTAGATGTTACCATTTCCGTTTATTCAGTGTAGGTAGCCTCAGAGATTGCTTTCGCATTTCGGACAACAGAAATCTATTCAAAAGGGTCATTTTACTTTCAACCTGTTGAATGAAGGATATTGAATGTTTGCTTCTTGGATACTTATTTATTGTTGTTAGCCTTCTTTTCTTCATCCCTGTATCAGAAGAAGTTACTGTACACAGCTTTACTGAAATATTTCATATATCTCCACCAATTTCATACATATGGTTTCTGATAGAAGTTGAACACAAGCAGGGGGAGAGAGGCACCTCTGTATGCCTTCATTCTGTTTTCCAGGGACCTTGAGATCATTTCCACACACTGAGCTGAGAAACCATGCTGAGAAAATTGGCCTTTGATGACGCTTCTTTGTGATGAATTGGCACAGGGTCACGGGTTTCGGATGAACGGAGGTGTGGGTGGAAGAGAAAGATGATTTGAGCGTATCCGTGTATGTGTGTGACTGACTGTGTTTAGAGGTGAGCTGAACTTTCCAGCTGCTTCAGGTGAAGCTCAATGTGTTGTGTATGGTGAAAAAAGCTTGTGATGGAGCTTTATATGAACTTTTGTGACACTTTTATCACCTTTGATTGCCACTGAAGAAAACTTGAATGTTTTCATCAAATAAACCAATTAATTTCAGCTGATGGGTTGTGACCCAATAATGCATCCTTTGTCTGCTTTGCGAAAATAGTGCCTACTGATTGTATGAGCATGCATAGTACAGTATATGGCAAAATAAAAATGAATAAATTAATAAATAAATAAAATAGAGGAGAATATGCTTCCCATTTTTTTTTTAATTTGTTGACATCAAAAGTGTTGTGGTATTTGGAGTAAAAATAGGCAATGCCAACAAAGACAGCTTGTGTGACATGCCCTCATCCTCAAATAAACATAAACAAAACTATGATAAGAAAATTCCACCAGGTTGCATTAAAAACACCTTAATTTGTGATTAGTCTTAAAAACCTGTGCAGTTCATGTCAAAAACATGTAAATAAAATATACACAATATTGTTTTACCTATATATCTCCAATAAATACATTAATAAATAAATGTTTAAGTTTATATGCAATTAATTATTTTTGTTTTACAATAATACATTTTAATTAATTTATTTTTGCTTGTTTATTTATTTAATTATTTTTTACGATATGCATAATAAACACAATAATCTTAATAACCATTATTTTAGTATTTTTTTTATGTATATACTTTAAAAAAAAAATGTTTTTACTGGTTTGGTCACCACTTGATGTCCAATGTAAAAGTCTCATTCAGTACCCTAAAGCAAAACCAGTTGAGAAGTACCAAGAAAACATATCTCAGTGGATATGAAATGTCAAAGTACTTTACAGAAAAGTAAATTAGTAATGTTTTAGCGATTCAAATGTTCTTAACACATTTCCTTTTGTCAGATATTAGCTGTCATCTGTCAACTGCAAGAATGAATATGAAACAGCTTGAACCGTGTCTCAAGCAAAGGCTCTTTACGTTTCAATTTGCACACCCACACATTCACTGGCAATCACTTCTGCCTGCTTTTGCTAATCAGTAACTTTAAGAACAGAGACTTTCCAGCAGAAAAACATATTCCCCATGCATTTTCTTGATGCTCAAGAGCCTTTCTTTCCATCCTCCAGTCCCCCCGTTTGAGTTTCCATGGAAGTCAGCATTAACTTCACACGGTGATACTTTCTGAGAAAACCCCATGTGTCATTGCCTCCTCCCAGATTCATGATTAAGTGGACTCTCAGATGCACACCGCTCTTAAATTACAACTCTTGCGATTGCAGGATAGCAATTACCATGCCAATACGCCTGTCTGATTAAGATAAAATTGTTGTTTACATACCGCAATCTCCAAAAAACACCATTAATATGTTTTTCCAGAGAAGTCTCTTCAGTTCTGCAGCAGCCCACCAATTTTCTAGTCACCACACCGGTACTTTAAAAGAGCTTTTTTGCATTTCTCACAGAAGAAGTATCAGTTTAAATTAAGCGTGTGCGCTGTTGAAAACTGCTGTTTTGAAGTAGATGTATTATTATGCATTAATCTCGGGCATTTTAATGAGCGCCGGCTCCGGCGTAATTGGTGCATTTGAATTAAAAGCAGCCAGCAAACAGAAGTCAGAGTCGATAAACACCGCTCGGCCATTCTCGGGCAGCAACAGTGATCACTTCACACTGCCCTTTTCCCCTCCTCCTCCTCCTCTTCTCGCTGCTCCCTCCCGCCTCTTCCTCGTTTCCTGTGAAGAAGTATCTGTTGAAAGAGTGGGTGCACGGCAGCTGAGCGTACGACGAGAACGCAGGGAGCTTACTTTAACTGCTCTTCAACTGTGCCAAAGTGGAGCAGCTGGGAGGCATTGGTTGAGATCAGAATCAAAACTGTTGAGACAGCTGGTGACATCCTTGAGATCTTCATGTCTGCGAGTGAAGAATAAAGCAGGACTCACACTGCACTTGAGGAGAGCCACAGTTGCTCCAGGAGAACCGCTTGCGAAGCACTGAGGGCGAGAGGGCAACATGGGCGCTTTGATGGTGATATTTTCTCTGCAAACCAAACAAAGGAGAAAAAGGACAGGTAGGCAGTAAAGAGCACTTTCATTATGTGAGTCAGAGATAGTGTAAAGACTACAGTGGAGGATAGTACATGGTGCATTGCATGCTCTTTGTACTTGTTTAATTAAACATATAGATATACTGTAAAGTGTAGTCCAGAAATCTAGGGATTCCAAATAGTGTTTAAACCTGGAAATTAAGAGAGTTTTAAATATGTAAAACATAGAAATGCTATGATGAATAAGAAGTACTGATGATTTAGTTTTTTTAGATGAGAACATGATCACCGGGTTTTACTCACACTTGTGGAGCTCATGCAGCTCGAGTGCTGCTGCTGTTCAATTATTACCAAATTATAAGACAAGATCTTATCAAGTTTTTAAATAAACGTTTTACTCAGTTTATTATGCTGATAATATTATTTAATATAGTATTATACTTAATGGTTAGCTATAGGTTTAGGTATTGGGTGGATTAAGGGATCTAGAATATGGTCATGCAGAAAAAGACACTAATATCTGCTTTATAACTATTATTAAACAGTCAATATGCTAGATAATATCATATATATATATATATATATATATATATATATATATATATATATATATATATATATATATATATATATATATATATAAACCTGGAAATTATATATATAAATAATATTGCATGCTACTAAGTAACTATTTAATAGTGAAAATGGGCTCCTAAACTAAAGTGTTAACAAGTCAAAAAAAAAAAAAAAAAAAAAAAAAAAACCTTTTTGAAGCTTTTGAAACACACACACACACACACACACACACTTAAGATTTAGAAACAGTTTCACTTGGAAATTGCTAGTAAAGATGTACATTTTCTTCTTGGGTGTCTTTGTTTTTTTGTTTGGTTTTTCGCCTTGAGAAACAAGTACACGGGCACAGCGCGATGATTCATGGTTTTATGCTTTTTTGTGTGTAGCCAAAGATCTCCAAAGGGAGAGTTTCCAAGAAATGCTGTACAAGGGGCTTTTACCAAGAAATACTGTACAGATTATTCCTTGCGGGAAAGAGAGGTTGTAAATGATCAAATCACAATTAAAAAAAAATCTTGAATCAGAAAATGCTTGTAAATTTCACAAAGAAATGGCAAATAGCACATTAAATCAAACAATTTTAATAAGAAAGACTCAAATGGAATTTTCTTGGAAAATATACTTTTTTTATATATATTTTTTTTTTCCTTACAAAAATAAATAAATAAATAAATATTCTTTCATTTTTCGAAAAGCACCTTCAAACTTCAGTCTCTAAGGGATGAGGACAAACGCTCCCCAGTATTAACTTAGTGAATGGACCATTAGTGATGTGGAGTCTGATTTTATAGGAACTCTTTATGGAATATCTGCCAGGCCATCAAACTGTGAAATTAAATCTTATTCACCTTCCCCATAATCCACATAAATCTGACAGCACACACTCCTTCCTGCTCTGCTCTCTCATTTCAGTGGAGCTTAGGACTGAATGCTTAGATTTTCTCTCTTAGTCTTTTATTGTTTTGAAATCTGAGGCTGTCTGTTGCTCTCTCATATCTGGTTCATGCTTGTGATGATTAAGGTTAGTCATTTGTACATTTGCATAATGCACAATACATTACATACATTGCTTAAAGTTGAAAAGGGGGAAAAATTGCTGCTATCCCAGCAAAGTTTACAAAACGTACTCTGTCCTGATTAGCTTATTCACTGCATCCCTGCTGTTGAGACGGATTTAATGAGGCAGAGCTCTGGTTTTGCTTAATATCTCTAACCTGAGACTGCATGTGGCTTTTAAAGCAGTCCTGGTTTATGTGTAACATTTCATCATCATAGTGAGAGAGAAAGACAATACATCGGTGTATAACATTTTCATATTGTTGTGACTCACTGTACTGAGTCGAGCAATTGCTAGTTTTAGTCAGAATAGTTTTTACTCAATACTGTACAATGTAAAAGAAAAAAACTGATTATTCAAAGTTGTAAATAAAGAAAAGATTATTAGATTATGTTTTAAAATGAGGGGGTATTTTCTAAAATCAGTTTCTGGTTGAAAATTGTTTCACCACCATTTTATTTTTGTGAGTTAAGTGTGGACCTAAGATAAAATGCTTTATTGCTCCTTTTTCTTTTCTTTTTTTAGCAATGGAAGTAATAAAACATGAAGTGTAATGACATTCAGAACTAAAAAGATTGTTTTTGAATATTATTAGAATACAATTGCACAAAATACTATTTTATTCCTTCTAAAAATCCATGCTGATTTAAATTTGTTAATTGTAGATTCTTTGTAATTATTTCTGAAATCTACTATATTACACAGAATTTAATTTAATTTAATTTAATTTTATTTTATTTTATTTTATTTTATTTTATTTTATTTTATTTTATTTTATTTTATTTTATTTTATTTTATTAATAATGCTCCTCATAGAAATGCAGATTTTAACACAAGTCCCAACAGGAAAATATCTATAGTTTAACCTATAGTTGTGATGAAAATGTATGTAACTGAACAAAACACAGTGTAGTTACAGCATTAAATGATGATGATTGTTTTCAAAGGAGAGCACTGCTTAGAAAAGCAAGTTCTCTTCTCTCCAGCTTTGGGAACTTTGCAACAGCTATATCTATACAAAAAGTTATATTTAGGGTCTCATTCAGATGGCTTGGTTGGGAATAAAATGAATGGGCAGCCTTGATCCTTCTCTTAGGCAATATATCATAAAGAAGACAGTTTTTATGCATTGTAAGCAGAAATCAGAGGAACCCAGATTCCCACACGGGGAGCTCAACCGTGTGTTTGGACCAAGTGTGTTTGAACTGTGTGTTGCTTGTTATTGTGGAGACATACGGATGCTAGAGGAGAATGCTGGATGATTTATTACACTTAGGGTACCACAGTATTACCATGTTTTTGGACATGGTACCATGACATTATCTTTACACTGCAAAGATAGTGGATCTAAAGAGACACATACAGTATACCTCAAAGAGTTGCATTTCACAAATGATAAATATGAAAGAGTTTAGATATAAATTATGCGCTTGTGAAAAAGACGTACTCTTGATTGTTTTAAATGTGTATTTGTAATGTACTCTGAAAAGTATATATAAAAGATGATATAATATCAATGAAATAAAAGGCAATTATAAGTGCACTTAAAATATACTTAATAATAAATAATGCAGTATAAAGTGTACTGTGGTTCTTAAACTCGAGTATGCTTTAAAAAGTGCACTTTGTAATAATGTCAAATTTAAAGTTTGCAAGTTTTACTGTAAAGTACCATTTAAAAATAGTTGTTGTTGTTGTTGTTGTTTTTACCATAGTTTACCATAAATACTTCTCAGTACATTTATCCTTACACTTTAATCATATTTTAGAGACAATAGAATTATGAAATTACATATCAAACATACTTAAGGAAAAAGCACTCTAAAGTTCACATTATTGCATTTAATATAATTTGTAATTTAATTACATTTAATTAATTGAATTACAATTAACATGCAATTAAGTGTCCGAAAGTTTTGACCCTTGTGGTAGATGCTCAACTACACCTTACACTATTAACTCTTTCCCCGCCACTGACAGAATTTTCCAACGTTCTGTGTTTCACTGTTTTGGTGCTATATTACACATCTTCTGAATGAGCACTCAGTGTCTGGATCAAACATAGGTGAAGAAGAGGCAGAAACAAGTGATTGCATACATATTCAAAACAATGCAATCATCAAAAATTAAACAGCATATAAATTCAAAACTGCCTGATGTTACCAAATGAAATGTGTATCCAGGAAGTGGGATAGGACTGTGTAAGCTTTTGGGTGTTGATGGAAGCCATCTGTTTTGACTATTGCTCTGAATATGATCCAGAATCTCAGACACTAAATGCTATTTTCTCAGCTTATGTTTTTCTATTTTCTTCTACAAAATTTAGATTTTTTTTTTTTTTTTTTTTTTTTTTTTTATGAAACCTACCCACTTTTAAATGTTGATAAAATAAATAAATAAAATAATGCATGAATATTGAATAAACCAGTTTTTTGTTGTTTTTGTTGTTGTTGTTTTTCAAAAGCAGTGGCTCTGCTCTTTCTCATGCAATATATAAAACATTTTAGTGGCCATGAATTTTGGTGAAATCTATCCAAAAATGCTGCCTGTGACTGGCAACTTTCTCCTGTACTGATGTTCCTGTGGTGTTTTAATCAAATCTATAATCTATGGTATCACTGTGATTGATTAGACACTCTTGAAACTCTGCTTGACCATCTCAAACCAGAAGAAACCGTTCCATTATTTATTATAGAGCAGCATTAAATGAACTTCCCTCATGCTTTTCTGAAACCTTGAATGCCTATAAACTTTATTGTTGTGCAATTGATTCATACTGATTTTTTGAGTCCAAACGAGTGATGAAATATCCTTATTTCATACTTTTTCGACCATTCATTTCACCATTTTTTTTTAATAATACGGCAGTGTTCCCCTGTGACATTTTCCAGAGCAAAGTTTTAATATTTCAGTCTATTGCGTTTCAGAAAGGCTGTTGTTTGTGCGCTTGTATGACTCATGAACATGAAGAGAAGAGTGTGTGTCGAGTGTGTACGTATGTGTCCACTTGTGAGGAGGATGTCAGATAGTCCTCGGCGTAAGTGTGCATCCAGAGGGCTTTGATGATTGTGCCTGCTTGCTTTCTGAAACACTGAACAGAAGGCTTTCCAGCCACTCCAGCATCACTCTAATGCTTGCCATTCATTTAGCAGCCTGTCAGTCCGCCGTCACAAGAGCTGCTATTTAACCAGCACCGCTCGGACAAAAGCATCCGTCCCTGTACATCAGGGGAAATGAACTTGTGCTTTTGAAGTGCACCAAGAGCACACAGTCCTACTTCATCCATAC
This sequence comes from Carassius gibelio, assembly GCF_023724105.1. Lineage (NCBI taxonomy): Eukaryota > Metazoa > Chordata > Actinopteri > Cypriniformes > Cyprinidae > Carassius > Carassius gibelio. The sequence continues at coordinate 35,930,251 of NC_068402.1, read as the reverse complement.
ACCAAACCCAGGTTTCAGGAGCACTGGTGTGTTTGTGTGCGTTGGCACATGGCAGAAGGATCCTGTCTCAGCGTCGTCAGGAGACACTAGCTGTTCTCTCAGTGTGTTTGCTAATTGATTTTGTTTTTCTAGTTGTCTGCAGGGGAGTGAGTGTGATGTGCTTCTGGCTCCACTTCAGTCCTGGCCCTTCTGGTGTTTACACTTAAAAACAGGGCAAACAGGAGGAACACGACTCCGTGCCCACCGCCAGGAGAGCAGCTGTCACTAGGAGCTATACATGACTCTCTATATACACGCAGAGTTATGCAGCCATGAGTCAAATTTTTGGGTTGCAAGCCATGATGACCAGTGGAAGAGAACCACACCCAATCCATCAAGACAATACTGAAAGAGAGAGTTCAGCCAAAAATAAAAATGATCTCATCATTTATTCCCCTTCATGTCATTCCAATCCTGTATGACTGTCCTTCTTCTGCAAAACACAAAAGACATATTGAATAATGTCTCTAAATAAAATTGTGTGTTTTTTTCCTGTTTTTAATTAAGTTATGTGTGTGTGTGTGTGTGTGTGTGTGTGTGTGTGTGTGTGTGTGTGTGTGTGTGTGTGTGTGTGTATGTGTGTGTGTGTGTGTGTGTTGTTTTTCCATTATATTTGTTTGTTTGTTCTGTGCTTTGTTTTTCTGTTTTGTTTAGCTCTCTTGTCTTTTCAGCGTTGATTTCCTTCTAATTACTAAATGGAACATTAAGGAACAGGATTCATTAGAAATAATCAGAATAGTTCAATTCTTTATCATTCCCACTCTATGACACTAACAAAGTGGGCTAAAAATGTGCCATCAGAAAACTATGGTATTCTTTAAAGTACCTACAAATGCTATGTTACACAAACTTAGTATTCATTTACAGCAAAAAAAAAAAAGTTTTATTCCATTAGCTTCATTTCTTCACAAAGGCCATCTAAGGATGTTCTGAGGTTTTGACAGATGCAGACCATTAAAAAACCATTGGTCATACTGAACAGGTGCTGCTTTAATTTAACAACACAGAGGAGAAAGTCTTACTCCATGTCCTAACCAGGCATGATGTGACAAGTTTGCAGTGACACACAATTTGTCTTCCACGCTGAATGTTAAACTGCTGCGCGATGCAACAAGATCACACCCAATGAGAAGTTATTTCACACACTGTATGTACAGTTATGTGGAGCAGTACAGTGTACGAGCTAGCCAGAAACACAGAAATGGTAACCTCAAAAAAAAAAAATTATAATACATTGTTTGTCACAGTTTATACAAATGATCAGCTTTACATAGCTTTACAGGATAATTTCAAAAATAAAATAAAAACAACAAATGTACAAAATAATTTTTAATTTACTATTAAAGCATTTTTATCATTGTTTTTATTTTAATGAACTTTTATTTGTATATTTTCTGTTTTAATTTTACCTTTGTGTTTTGTAATTTTTATTTTTTTTATTTTATTTATTTCAAAATAGCTTTAATTTATTTTCAGTTTAAGTCATTTTAAGACTTTAACTTAAAAATGTCTGTTTTATTTTATTTAATATTTTGTTTTATTTATTTATTGTCAAAACAAATAGTTTTAGGTTTAGATTTAGTTAGCAGACAGCACTGATCTTGTTCATTACTTTAAATACAACATGCTGTGACAAAGCATCAGTAGCACAGCATTGCGGTTCAGTAAGTGAGTCAGATTAATTGGCAAACAGCTATAGTTGATTCAGCATTTCTGATTCACTAAAAATAACAAGCCCATAAGACACTGCGTGATTTCAGCTATCCCAGACGAAAGATTGGCATCGTAAAACAATTGTGGAGATTTCTGTGATCATGGCTCCTAAATGGTGGTATATTGTTGTACAGTGAAAGAGGGTCAAAGATGCACGTTGTCAAACTCTTGTGACCTAAAAAATCTGCCAGGGCACATTAAAGAGCCGCAAAACATCATTTATTGTTTGAATTTCTTAAAAATGTCTAAATTTTAAAGCTGACACTATGTTGTATACCAGAAGTAACCTGCTCTTTATTTTCTGTCGGCGTGTTTTCAGTGTCCTCTGTCCTCTGCGATGTCTTTTTTGGCCTTTTGGACATATCAACAGTAAAGAAAATTATTTATGTTTTTGGAGTCTGTGACAAATAAGCAAATCATAAAAGTAATGCATTTGGGAATCAGATTTCAGTGGGTTCGCTGTATGTTTTGGATTCACTAAAAAAGACCCGGCTCATAAGAATCATCAGCATGAGAATCAGACTTCAGTTTTAGTGCTTTATAGATGATTTGAGATGAATACTAATGCTAGGAACACTTTAATCTGAGGAATGTACCTGTGAGGACTGTTAATGGAACCGTATTCTTCTCGGTTTCTCGTCATGAACTTTCTCATTTTTTGTCTAGCTTGTATAACTCTAAAGGTAAATGGCTTTATTTAACTTAAGACTACCATATGTTAAAAAAACAGCCTTAGAATGTGGTGGTTTAAAGAAGCAGTTAAATTAGCATTTAAATTGGGTTGTGCTTACAGACAAAAGCCCTTTGAGTGATTTGGTTGTAAGCCTGTGTTAATTCACTTCTTTCCTATGTGACTTTCACATGCATTTCATTTCAGAATTAACCATGGCTCTTCATAGAGTTCATTGAGAGGCCTATATAAATGAGAGGTTTGGCTCTGGATTAATGACTGTGATCTCGCTAAAGTGTCCGATCATGTACCTATAGAGAGGCTTAGTTACGCTTGTGTAGCTGCATGCTAAGGTAAGGTGTTGTAGCTTTTGGAGAAATAATAATAAAAAATAAAATTAAAAAAACTATTAAGAAAGTTAAGTTCAACAAAAAAAATAAAATTAAAAAAACATCTGACCTGTAATACACTAAGACTTTGTTCAGTTTAGTCTTGTATGTACAGTATTCACTGACCTGTTGTTGCACATACTGATGTATAGTGATACCTGCGTGCCTACAGTCTGTATTTAAATAAGCCAAAATGCCCTTTTAAACTATTTAATATGTTTTAAACTATAAAATATGTTAAAAAGGTAACTACAGTAGAGTTAGGAAATCCATGTTATGTCTGTGGATACGTAGCAAAGCGTCACATTTGCTCTCCAGATCAAATTCCCAAGTTTCTTCAGAGAAATCATGCTCTGTTCATTTGTAATATCTCTGAAATTGTAAACTGCACTCTGGAGACTGGAACTTTCCCACGTGATGTTTTCAAATTATTTCTCAGGCACGTTCCAGGTCCTTCTATCCTTACAAATTTTACACTCATCCTATTCTTAAAAACAATCGTTCATAATAAACACAAGCAATGACTGATAGCATACAGCATCCCATTTTTAAGTGCAACTTTTAAATACTAATAAATGGTAAAAATGGTTTAAAACCTACCTTAAAACTAGAAAAAATTAAATTGCATATGAAAAATATTAACATTAAATTTTTAAGCAAGATATTTTTACATACTTAAGACAAAATAAAATGAGAGAAAGACCAGATATAGTGACACTATATTGGGAAAGAGCTTAATATAAATCTTTAATTTCGCAGCTTATTTCTAGGAATTACACAAACACACACGCACACTAGTATCCTTACGATAGGTAATGATTTTTATACTGTATAAACTGTATTTTCTGTCACTCTACCCTAAACCTACCCCTCGCAGGAAACTTTACACTATTTCAGACCTTATACTTCTTATAAATACTTATTCAATTCAAGTTTATTTGTATAGCGCTTTTTACAATACAAATCATTACAAAGCATCTTTACAGAAAATTACGTTTCTACAATATTTAGTAATAGCTTATAAGTGGTGACTGTCAGTTTGTGCAAGTATGACAGGATTTTTCAGAAAAATTAATTTAAGACGTAGTCAGCCAGACGATGAACATTATTAACATCAATTATTATATGATGAATGCTTGGCGAAAGAGATGTGTGTCTGAACCCCGAACATTATCAGGAAGGCTATTCCAGAGTTTGGGAGCCAAATGTGAAAAAGCTCTACCTCCTTCAGTGCTATCCTAGGAACTACCAAAAGTCCAGCATTTTGAGACCTTAGGGAGAGTGATGGATTGTAACATGGTATAAGGCTAGTTAGGTATGCAGGAGCTAAACCATTTAGGGCCTTATAGGTAAGTAATGATAATTTGTCACTGATACAGAACTTAATAGGTAGCCAGTGCAGAGACTGTTAAATTGAGGTAATATTGTCATATTTTCTTGACCTGGTAAGGACTCTAGCTGCTGCATTTTGGACGACCTGTAGCTTGTTTATTTAAGATGCAGGACAACCACCTAGAATTGCATTACAATAGTCCAGTCTAGAGGTCATGAATGCATGAACTAGCTTTACTGCATTAGAAACGGGTAACATGTTTCGTAGCTTGCCAATGTTTCTAAGATGGAAGAATGCAGTTTTTGTAACATGGGAAATATGATTTTCAAAAGACAAATTGCTGTCTAATATAACACCCAGATTTCTGACTGTAGAGGAAGTAACAGAACATCTGTCTAGTTGCAGATTGTAATCTACAAGATTCTGTGTACTGTTTTTTAGGTCTAATAATTAATATCTCTGTTTTATCCAAATTTAATAGGAGAAAATTATTGGTCATCCAATCTTTAACATTTTTAACACACTCTGTTAGCTTAGATAATTTAGAGGTTTCATCTGGTCTTGTTGAGATATATAGATGAGTATCATCATCATAACAGTGGAAGCTAATTCAGTATTTTCTAATAATATTACCAAGGGGTAACATGTATATTGAAAATAGAAGGGGACCTAGGACGGATCCTTGTGGCACTCCATATTTTACTGGTGATAAATTAGATGTCTCCCCATGTAAATAAACACAATGGTAGCAATCGGACAGGTAGGATCTAAACCATCTTAGAGCCTGCCCTTGAATACCTGTATAGTTTTGTTATCGATCTATGAGTATGTCATGATCTATGGAGTCGAACACAGCACTAAGATCAACTAAAACTAGAAATGAGATGCAGCCTTGATCTGACGCAAGAAGCAGGTCATTTGTAATCTTAACAAGTGCAGTTTCTGTGCTATGATGGGGCCTGAAATCTGAAATTGAATGAAAATCTTCATACAGATCTTTTCTTTCTTTCTTTTTTTTTTTTTGCAGGAAGGAGCTCAATTGAGCAGACACAACTTTTTCTAAAATTTTATACATATATGTAAGATTCACATATATATATATATATATATATATATAATTGCTATAAATATTTTGAGAAATACAATAAGATTGAGGACACCTAGCTCTACAGACTCAGCTAATTTCATAGCAAAGGGCTACTTTTGGATCTTAAAAGTAATGTATTTTCTCTCTCTCTCTCTCTCTCTCACACACACACACACACACACAAACACACACACACATTGACTCTGAATACTTTATTAATGCTTTCTTAAAATGTACAGAAACAGCAGGTGGAAAACAAGGAAAGTAGAGCACTTACTGTAGCAGACCACATCACACCTGAGCTGCATTTCCCAAAAGCACTGTATGCTTAAGTACTGAACATCGTAGACCCGTTGAAACCAATGCTGTCAATTTACGCTTATGGTACTTTTGGGAAACGCAGCCCTGGTTATTGTTGCTTGTGTGCTGGATTAAGTCCTTTTTACATCACTGAATGCCTGAGAGTCTTTCGAAAACAAAAGGAGAATGCTGAGTACAAAGTAAGACAGAAATCAGGTACTCTTCTGTATAAGACATGTAATCTTTCCAGAGCTGAATGTTTTCAGTGACTGATACTGAGCTGCTGTTTGCTGAACTGACATGGTATCAAACTATGTTGCTTTTCCCTGTTTTAGTCACTCGAGGGCAGCAAAGTCCTGTTACACTAAATCTTCTGAATCCATTTAAAAGCTATGGTGTACAACATACAGGTATATACATTGCAAAATAATCAATCACATATGAGATGCATACATTCCTTGTAATTCTGATCTAAAGATCACTTTTCATTCAGTTTTATTCATATCTGTCTCTCGTTTGAAACATTCCCAGTGTATGTCACATTTCTGAGTTCCTGCATGTAGGTAAATAATAATGAATTATTATTTAAAAATTTAAATAATAGTAATAAATATAATGTTTTCCCTAATGGTCTATATTATTGGATTATTGATGATATTCATTTCAACAGCCAGCAGGCTTTCTGGTTGCAGGCACAATCATCAAGTGTTAAGAATCCAATGCTAAGCTGATGCTAAGGGCCACAGAGCCTAAACACTGTACACAAGGATGCCACATGAGTAGGGGGTCTAAATCATTCTATGAAAATCTATAAAATGTTATAAATAATCAAACGCTTATTTTTTTAAATAATGAAAGAAAAAATGTATTCAATTTTGTTTAGCATTTTAAACAAGTCCAAAATGCATTTTATTATCAAGCGAGTACATACCAACAGCTCATCCCCATTACTGTCATATACACAGACACATGACCAAAATGAATAGAGGAGGGAAAGGGGCGCAGAACAGAAAGGTGAAAAGAGAGAAAACAGAAAGGCTTAGCCTACAGTTTAATTTCTTTTCACTTAAGAAGTCAATCAACATAATGTTTCTTGAGAGGGCAAAGTGATTAACTATAATAGGCTTTTAGGTAATTTCTGATTATCTGTCACTCAAAAAATAAAATAGTCGAGATATTTGTGAATGGGCTTTCAAATTACATTTGAGAGAATCTGAGGAGATTGTTAAGAGAGATGCAAACTATACCTTTCGCCGAAATCACTGTTCAAATTAGATAATTTATTTGATTCATGTAGATCCTGCGAGTTTGAAAGTTCCTACTTCATTTGATACATTAGTATGAAAAAGTTTGGTTTCTTATGTTTTTAATGGTTTTGAAATTTTATAATAATGTTTTTATAACGTCTAAATATAAATCCAAAAGCACTACAGTAAAGAGTAGAAATGTCCTCTGCTGCCGTTTAGTGGTTGAAGTGGGAATATCATGTCATTTTCATGCATACATTAGCTTACACACACACACACACACACACACACATGTACATACACATACACACACACATATATATATATATATATATATATATATATAGAGAGAGAGAGAGAGAGAGAGAGAGAGAGAGAATTATCTCTAAATGAACTGATCCAGCCAAACGTTTCATTGACTTTGTGTGCTTCTGCTGACATTTACAACCATTTGTCAATCTTCAGCCTTGCATTTTTTATGACGGAAACTTGCAAAAAACGTAATCATGTGCTGTTCATAGCAATGACCTCTGTGTAGTTGCTTGCGGCCGCTGCCATTAGAGTCCTATCTGTTACCGTTTTATTTGTAGCAGCTGAGCTCCCTCTAAATATAGCTCACAGCACTGATGGCAGCCTTTGTGCGGCTCGCTAAAGTAATCACTCAGACAGGACAGCCTGTGTGTGTGTGTCTGTGTGCGTCTGGAACACAGGTTTCTTTCTTTCTCACCTGTGTAAAGTGAAAGGGGAGTGTGAATGAAAGATTCACACATGGGCATATTGTGTGCATGAAGACAACTCTGTCTCATTGCTTATGTATGGATCCCTTTGTTTTTGGTGTTCCTATACGAGGCAATGTAAATGTCTTGGTTTGTAGATGTGTATTTCACGAGATCATAAAGCCATCTGAATGAGATGGAATAGCGCTGTGTGTGATCTTTCATGCATGCACATGTAACATGCTTGAGCACAATGGGAGGAGTAATTAAATGCATCGGCCGCTCGTGGAGCAATCAGAAGCTGGTTGTGCTAATCTGTAGTCTCAGCTTGTGCTTTTTGCTGCACATGATTGGCTATGTTGGAAATTACTATATGAGTGAAAATGTTTCAAATCGAAAAGTCTTTACAGTGTGTCAAAGCTTTTTAAACTCTAGTTTTAGTTCTTAAAAACATTTCCCACTTTTCTGAGCATTACATTTTCAATGATTCAAATGGTTCAAATGGTTCAAATGATTCATTGACGATAGAGTCATTTATAGTATTTATTAGTATTTTGAACTAGCTTTTTATATATGAATTTTGTAATTTTTGTTGTAATTTTTTGTAATTATGTTATGCTTTTGTAATTTTTAGTAGGTTTTTTTTATTATAATCTATTTAAGCTTTAATTTATTTTAGTTCCAGTTTTGTTTTAGCAATTTTAATAATTCATCTTATTTTATAACAGTCAGTTTCCAATGTTTAACTTTTTCATCTTATGTTTGTTTTATTTCAGCTTTAATTAAAAATGCTTTATATACAGTAGTATTATCTGTATCTATCTATCTATCTATCTATATATATATATATATATATATATATATATATATATATATATATATATATATATATATATATAGTTTTAAATAATTTTAATTCCAGTTTTAGTTTTAGTTATTTTAATACTTCAGCTTATTTTCTTTAAGTTAGCTGCCAAAGTTTTAGTTTATACAATAAAAAAATGTACATTTCGTTATACCAACAAAAATGCCCTTTCCTTATATAGTATAATTTATAGTATTTATTAAGCTTTTGAATTAGCTTTGCATTTTATATTTTTATTTTCATTTTGATTTAAGTTTTAGTATGTAATATGTTTTTTTTATATTTCACTTTAATTTATTTGTTTTAGTCATTTTAATATTTTAAGTTCAAGTTTTTCATACATTATTGTATTTCAGTTTCATTTCAATTAACAAAAATGTTTTTTTCCTAAAGTTGTTTTAACAACACTGGAAATAGCCGATTCAAAAGAAGGCAGCAAACAGTTTCTACTCTTCAAAAGAGCAATATCTTGATGATGAAATATTTTCAAGCAGATTAAAACTAGAAAAACGTACATAAAAAAAAAATATATTATTATTATTTAACTTCATGAACTTTTCATGAGTCCTGTAAATAGACCGCTTGAATAGACATGTGATGATTATAATATGTTTATGATTAGTATGTGTGTATAATTTTCTCTCATGATGTTCGTTATAGAGGTGGGGGGTTCCAGGGTTCGTGGTTGGAGATCTATGCTCAGTAAATAAATACTGTGCTTCATAAACATTTAAACCACTCAGGATGGTCAACCACAAGATGGCTTGACTTTAAAATGACCTCCAGTGCTGTGCTTTGTTGGGTTCTTTGTTAAAAATGGAAACATTTGGCATTTGAGCTGTTTAAGCCCTTAGTCCTGGACTTGCTGAGCAAAATAGAAAAGATGAATAAATCGCAGTTTACTGACACTGTGACCTTGCCATTTCTGGCAATTATGTGTGAGGCAGCAAGCTTAATTTAATTGAAACAATACACCTTCATTAGCAGACAAATCAAAAGGCCTCTTGTTCTAATCAAATCCTCCACAATAATGTGATTAGGAGGAAAAAAGCAGCCATTCACAACGATCACTTTCCCTCGAGAGCCGCTTGCTCAAATCATTCACATGGATAAGGGATACCTACAAAGTTAGGCAGTAAAGTCTAGACAATAGAGACATTTTGTAGCTTTGAAAAGGCCATATGGTAATCAGACGCTCGGCATCTCCTCAGTAATCAGATTGATGAATGATGATATTAAGAAAACAAAACATGCTGTATATACAGTAAGTTTTGCCAAAAAATGTTTGACAAAATTCAGCATTTAAGAATCGCTCCCATTTAAACCATGTGCTGGAAAATGAATTGCAGTAATGAATAACAGGAAGAATATTATTGCAACTGCAATTTAAAAAACAGATGTTCATACATTGAGAGTATGGTCACAGCTTCAGCTGGAGCAAATGCCAGAACCCACTGCAGCCGGAGAGCCCAAGCCTGCCACGATTTAAGAGCCAGAGCCATTTAAAGTGACAGAGCCAATCATTGCCCTGGAGCTAGGACTCGAGAGTGCAAATTGACCAGGCATTTGACCCGGCAACACCATGCGTCTTGGGAATACTGGTGGAGATTGAGGGTTTAGGAGGAAAGTCCCGCCCACACTCCTGCGACTGAGGGTGAGCTGCATTTGGTTTCTGGGAATTAAATGGAGGAACTAATGTACGTTTTTGAAATGGACTTAATAGACTGGTTCTGGGAGGTAATTCCCAGTATTCCTGTGTCTCCGCTGGTTCCGCCAAGCTCAAGTCCTCCTGTGTTCCCTCCCAGCCTCCCTCTCCCACCTCCTCTTAAACCAGCCAGTTCCTCAGTCCCTCAGCTCACCCTCAGTCAGTGCCATCTGGGTGCTCTGATCCACCTCGGGACTTCCAGTCTCCAGCTCCGCATTGGCGTGAGGATCCCCTGTCTCCGCTTCCAGCTTTTGAGTCCTGTACTCTACCTCAGTCCTTCAACCCATCGGCCTTGGCTCCTACTGTAGCACCCATAGGTCCTGTCATCTTAACAGCTCCACAGGGCTCCCTCATCCCTCCGGATCCACCTTGGTCAGCTGTCAACCATCTGCTACCTCTGGACTCCACTCCTCTGGCTTCTCCTCGTCACTCCGACCCTCTGGCTCTGTCAGGCTCTTCCTTCCCTCCTTCCCTCCTTCTCCGCCTCCATCCTCAGTCGCTCAATTGCTCCATCCTTCTGCTCTGCCTTGGCCCTCCATATCCTCGGTCTCACCCTGGCTCTGCGGCTGCTCTGCTCCATCCTGGGCTCCTACTCCACCGGCGTCATCTTCCTCAGTCGGCCCCCTGGTGTTGTTGTCAGCCCTATCTCCACCATGGCTTCTCCTGCCGTCGACTCCGCCTTGGGCCGCTATCCTGGCTGGCCTCTGGATCTCCACCTGGCTCCTCCTGCTCCAGGCTCCTCCCTCCATCTACTCCACCCTATGACCTATGCCTATTTCCCATTGCCTGCTCCACACCTGTCTCCTGAACCAACCCCACCGTCCCACGCACGTTTCGGGAGGAGGCGAACTGTGACATGTATGATGTTTTAGTTTAGTCTTTCTTCCGTTCTCCTGCCTTGTTTGTTTCAATAACTAAAACTATTAAAATACTTTGGTAATTGAAATAAAGCTGTAATAATTATACAGTACAGACCAAAAGTTTGGACACACCTTCTCATTCAAAGAGTTTTCTTTATTTTCATGACTATGAAAATTGTAGAGTCACACTGAAGGCATCAAGTGATATTTGACCAAGAAGGAGAGTGATGGGGTGCTGCGCCAGATGACCTGGCCTCCACAGTCACCGGACCTGAACCCAATCGAGATGGTTTAGGGGTGAGCTGGACCGCAGACAGAAGGCAAAAGTGCTAAGCATCTCTCGGGGAACTCCTTCAAGACTGTTGGAAGACCATTTCAGGTGACTACCTCTTGAAGCTCATCAAGAGAATGCCAAGAGTGTGCAAAGCAGTTATCAAAGCTAAAGGTGGCTACTTTGAAGAACCTACAATATGACATATTTTCAGTTGTTTCACACTTTTTTGTAATGTATGTAATTCCATATATAATTCCACATGTGTTAATTCATAGTTTTGATGCCTTCAGTGTGAATCTACAATTTTCATAGTCATGAAAATAAAGAAAACTCTTTGAATGAGAAGGTGTGTCCAAACTTTTGGTCTGTACTGTATATGATCATTAGATGAAGAAATTAAACTTATCTCGGTTCTAATTTTCATTTAGTTTATGTTAAAGTGCAAAATTCCTATCTGTAAACAAATAAATAATTATAATTAAAATGTAGCTACAACTGAAATAAAAATAAACTCTTAACAATAATACTTAAAAACAAATAAAAATAGCACATATGAAACATGACAAAAAAAAAAAAATATTATTATAAAAAATGTTTCCTGTTGGGTTCTTTTTTCATGCTTTGCTCCAAAAACCTGTTTCCTTGACAACATATGGTGTGCGTGGCAGAGCCTTGAGGTGTTTCCTCTGATGGACACATGCTGTTTATGTGTGAAGACGAGTTTCACGGGCCGCCGGTGACACATCACTACATGCAGTCAGGTGTTATCTACAGCACGCTGTCTGTCTGCAGGAGCACGAAAACTGGAGACTGATGTTTCAGAGAGATTTCACCTGCTTTAAGAGCTTAGGATCAGGCTTTGCTTCTCTCCGTATTTTCCTCCATGTCTTTATTTTTCATTTGATATTTTCCCTCCTGTTTTCTTTTATTGTCATGATTCATTGATTTCCATCCAGGTCCCTCCTTCTGCCGTGTTTTTATTTTTTCTCATCTTTAATTTGGCTCTCCGCCCCCTCGGCTCTCCTCTCATCTGTTCTCAGTGAGAAGATGCTGAAGCTTTGAATGATGCTGACGGCTGATCTCTGTGTCCAGCGTGGTCAGCGGTCACAGCATGACCCGACCCCGTCAGCATGATGAACTTTGAGGGACTCGAGATGATCGCGGTCCTGGTTGTGGTTGTTGTCTTTGTTAAGGTTCTGGATCAGTTTGGACTTTTAGAGGCGAGCTATGATGGTAAGATCAGAGAAGATTTCTGTATGCTTTTTCACGTCAAAGAATTGGGGAAAGAATCTGTTGTGTGAAGGTTTAAAGTGTTTGTATTTGTGTTCTTTACAGCTGTTTTCTAAGCTATAATCATGAATGTTTAACAGCAGCACTGAGAGAAAATGCTTTTCTGAAACTTATCTTCAGGTTTATGTAGATCTGGTGATTATTGCTTCTCATGAATTTGGACTCTGAATGTAAGTTCAAAAGAATAGAAAGTGTTTTATCCTACATATTTTTGTCAGTATGGTTTTCAGCTATTTATTTATTACTTTTTTATTGACAGAAAAATGGTAATGCTAATTTAGTGTTCATGTTTGTTTGTGCAAAAAGATGAAAAAGAAGTTCACATATTACTAAAATACACTTTAAAAGATTTTACTCAAGAGTGAACTGAATGTGATGTATTCAGACACTTAATTGCATGTTTAAAAAAATGAAAAAGTTTTGTAGTTAAAATGTATATTAAATGCAGTTAGCTGAACTTTTGACCCACTAAGTGCATCTTTTTATAATTACGTCTATTGTCTTTGAAATATGGTTAAAGTAATGCTTTAATGTATAATTTAATGTACATTTTAAGCCATTTAACTTTTATGTCATGGGTTTAAATACATTTGTAATTACACATTTGTAATGATGACGTTGCAATTTAGTACATTTAAAATGTATTAACTTTAAATGTAATATCAAAAAACAGACTACAGTTAAAATTATAATAAAGTACTTTACATGTGCTTTAAGATGTTAGTCAACAGATGAAACTAGTGTACTTCAAGCTTGATCAAAGATTATTAAAACCTATGATTTAAAATGTACTTTAAGGTAAAAAAAAAAAAACTTATTACAAAGTGCATTTTTTAAAAGTGTTGACTTAAGTGGCCTTTTATTTCATCAATATTATATTATTTGCAAATACTGTGTGTGTGTGTGTGTGTTTGTGTGTGTGTGTGTGCGTGCGTGCGTGCATGTGTGTGTGTGTTTAAAAAAAACTTTAAAATATTTTTAAAAACTTAACTTCACTTTTGAAATTTATAGTACACTACAGTTGTACAATTTAATAAAACATATTTACTTTTTACAAGAGTAAGATGGGGAAAGGCTAGTTTAGTGAATTGTCAAGTTTGTGTACTTAAGTGTATTAGATAAATTATGCATATTTTCACTCATGTATTTTTAGACAAATTGAACTGATAAAGTATTGTTACAAGTTAATTGATTCATAAATAAAATTACCATCTGTAAGAAAGACACAAAAGAAACTGAGAAATAGTATTTAATTTCACTGACAATATGCATGTTGAAATAATATCATCTTTAGGTTTTAAAGGGGCCATCGGATGCGACACGCAGTTGTTTGAACTGAAATGTGTGTTGACAGTGTGTGTACACAACCACACTATAATGATAAAGATCCACCCAGTGTTTTTTTTATTTTTTATTTATCAAATTCAATAATTTCCCCTTTCTCAAATCAAGCCGATCTCAGATGCCAGTCAGTGTGATGTCACACAGACCCAAGCCCCTCCTAAAATAGTTTGATTGACAGTCAAATTTTACCTTAGACCCGCCCTGAATGACTGTCATCAGGCCACCATTGTTTTACCGCAGGAGCAGATGTAGACAAGAATGGCTCCTGAGTGATTGAGGTGTTCTGTTGTCGGATGTAATAATGAACAAAGCAGTTGTCATTTACTCCTGACAGACAACACACAGTGGATTAAATTTGTTTTTGAAGGGACTGCTCCCCCGATCTACATAAATGCGTTTATCTTTGTGCAAATCAAGTGAGTGTAAGGTTTTTTAATGAATCTTTGCAAATCGCTATTCCTAATAATGTGCTATTTAGCGAGTTTCAAGATGAATGCGGCTAAAGTTTACCATCTCTCAGAGAGCTGCTCGGAAGAGAGGGGTGGGGTCATCAGAGCTCATTAGCATTTAAGGGGACATGCAATAAAATGGCCTGCTCTAGACAAAGCTTTTTTTGACAGTGTAAAAAGGGTTTTGTTTTACACTACCATTGACAAATTTTAACGAAAGTATGTAACACACTTTTCATTAAAACCCTAAAGAATCATATCAACTTGTGGAAAATGGGCATTCGATGACCCCTTTTAAAGCCTGTTGACTGTTGTGGACTGTCAGTGCAGTCTGTCCTCATTTCTAACCTGCATGTGGTAGGGCTGCACAATAAATCGCACGTGATATTTAATGCGCATCTTGTCAGTAAAGCCGTTTCTGTAATCAGCGGTAAATCACAATCACCTGCGCGCTTTCACGTGGAGCAGCATTAACTACACAGTGTCGTTGTGATTGTGATTTACCGCTGATTACAGAACCGGCTTTACTGACAAGATGCACATTAAATATCAAGTGCGATTTATCATGCAGCCCTAGCATGTGGACAGAGTATCACTTTGTGTGATTCAGTTTGTTTCTACCTTGTTTTTAATAGGTAGATGAGTCCGTTAACTCACGGTCTGTCATTGCTTTGAGCTTGCAGCATGCTTGACTTCCACAAACATTGTCCTGCAAGTTGTTATTTCAGATTCTGCAAAGCATATGGTCTGTTTCTCATCTCCTCTATTATTAACCAACACATGGGTGATTTTTTACTGTGCCATCTTATGAGTGGACTTACAGGTTTCTATATTGAGCTCGGCCTCTTCATGACTATTTGACAAAGATCTACAAAGCTTGATATAAATATGATACTTGTCCTTTATTATAGATGACAAATTGACTTCAAAGGGATCAATCACTTCCTAGATATATTTTACAAACAAAATATTTTATTATTATTATTATTATTATTAAAATAAAGTTTAATGTTGTATACACCAGACATCAGAAATCCAGTGACATCAGAAATCTTATTCATTGTTCAGTTTAACAAGTGTGGTGGAGCAGCTTGAGCAAACAATGGCTGCTTATGCTAACATTTGATTTATCTGTTGAGTGTAAATGAAGCTAATTGGATGGTTGCAGTGTCAGTGCATTAATCAAATGAATGCAATGATTGCAGCGTTCCCATGCCGAATGAATCAGCCTGCCAGAGCCAATAGTGTGCCATTTCCGTTGATTTATCATTAATATTTATTGCAATGTTAAAATTGTATTTCCTCTTCCTATATATCCACTTCAAGCCATGGTGTGTGTGGTAACCTTGTAAAGATTATATGATATGTTTTATGTATGTTATAGCAGAGCAGGAGTATTATTGTTAACTAAAACTTAAATCATAAAAATAAAAATACAAATCATTACTTTAATTTCAGCAAGTTTCAAAGGCAATATTTTTCATTTTTAGTTTAAGTACTAAAAAAATGTAAATCTAAAACTCTTCAAAAATAAATAGAGTGCATACTTAAAATAAAATAATAATAAAAATGATTAAAAAAGAAAAAAACTAACTCAAATGAATCAAATTAATTATACAAAAATCATTCAAAATAGGAACAAAATGTATAATAGTTTATGATTTTTTTCTTAATTGCATTGGTTGAATTTCTTTTTCTTTGCAAACTGAAGAAAACAGACACAAAAGCAGATTTATTCAGTGAAGCAGGTCATTCTGAATGATTCATTTACAAATCATCCAATTTAACTCAATGATCTAATATTCTCATTGGCGTAAAAGCTCACTGCTAGGAAAACAAGTGTTAAAAGATGAATTACTAAAATTTCACTCATTTTATATTCTTTGTTGCATATGAAAATTTAAGCTGAAATGAATAGTAACTTAATTTGCATTTAAGGTGACCTGTCCCTTTAAAACTGGTCAAGAGGTTTTAGAAAGCAGTAAAATCCTTTTTTATTTTATTTTTTTGAAGACGTTTAGTGTGAATCTGAGTCTCATGTTGTATTTCTAGAGTAATTCTGTTCCCTCCTTGACTTGCAGTTAAAAATAGATCGTTTTCGCGGTCGGATGCAAATGGCTTCTTTCACCCAAGTCACCTCGTCTCTGCTGGAGTGACAGTGAGTGACGGCAGTGTGCCACAGAACGACACAGGCATGATATCAGATGACACAAGATGTCACTTCTGTCAAGATCCCAAACAGAGCAAACACAAGACTGTGATTGCAGCAGACTGAAGTAACAAGTCACATAAAGAACAACCAGTGAGCAGTAAAGGGAACACGATAAGTTAAAACAATTGTGAAAATAAGTCTACTTAAACGTTTTGCACTTTAACTCTGTTTTGCATTTCATACTAATGTAATAAAAGGCCACTTAAGAGTACTTAAAGCTAGACAATTTCATGACTGTTTCTTAACACACTTAAATGGTTAGTTCACCCAAATATTAAAATGATGTCATTAATAACTCACCCTCATGTCACCCTCATGTTTGGAACGACATCAGGGTGAGTTATTAATGACAGAATTGTAATATTTGGGTGAACTAACCCTTTAAGTACATTTTTAAAAACTGCACTTTGTAACAATGTAAACTTAAAAGTGTTACATTAAAGTCCATTTTAAATCGTTCTGTTTGAGTATTCTTAAAGAAGTACACTTAATTTGATGTTTTAAGTAACATACTAAAGCACATGTAAAGTACTTCATTAGTCTTATTTGATATTACATTTAAAGTAAATATATTTTAAATGTACTAAATTGCAACAGATGTGTCATTGCAAATATTTTTAAATAGTTTCATGAATTTAAAGCTTATTTTTGTTGATCATAAATGCTTGTCAGTACATCCGGCATAACTCTTTAGCCATATTTCTAAAAGAATAGAAGTCATATATTTAAATTAGATATTAAGATCTTATGTACTTAAGTCCTACTTAAAAAAATGAACCTTTCTGAAGTTCAGTAACTGCATTTAAAATAAATTGAAAATAGAATAAATTTTCATGTAAATGCTATTAGCATGCAATTAAGTGTCCAAAACATACATTCAGTTCACACTTAAGTGTATTCTTTTCATAATAAATATACTTTTTTAAAGTATCTTGATCATTGTAAACAGACTGTTCTTTGGGATAGATATATTCTGTGAGGACACTCTTTCAGAAGGGAGGACAAGTTGGAGGATGGCAGTGAAGTGAAGGATTGGTGCAGGAGGAGATGGAGTAGGGTGGTGTTAGTCCATGTGTAAATCAGTGTGAAACCAAATGCTCACACACCGCCACCAATCAGTCAACCGTCATGCCCGAGACCACTGCTCTCACGGCCATCTGCTGTCCTACTTAGTGTGCACCGTACAGCACGCTCTCAGACGTATGCTGTTATGCCTACTACATGGGACTGTATGATTGTCATTGAAAAAGTAGATAATACTATCTGATATATTATCTGCTCAGGCAATACAATGAGTCATTGTTCAGGAGAATTGTTTGAATGTTCCAGAGGATCTTGCAATAATATATTTCAGCCACTTGGTGGTATTACAACAATACAGTTGTTACAGAAGATTTGGTTAAAATACTGCTTTAATGCCTCTTAATTCTATAATCGTGGAAGTCACTCCTCATCTCCTTTCATATTCATTTCTAACATCAATTTCCCAATAGGTCCTAGCATGAAATAACTGCAATGTAATTCAGGGAAACATAAGTGGAAGATGATGATGCCTTGGCATATTTAATGTCTTAGCATTACGCAGCATAACATTGCATTTTAGGATCATGATTTTGAATTGCAGACTATGATTTTAATTAGGTAGTCATTTAAAAATAAAATGCAAATACAAATAATAAACAAACTTCTTCTACATCAGTGTTATTTTATTGATAATTTAATTTTTAGTTTTAGTTTTAGTTTAATTTCATATTTAGATTTATATTATATTGTAATAATTGATTTGATTTTAAGATTTTTTGATTTTGATAATCTTATTAGATTTAGATGTACTTTAGATATATGTATATTATTTAATTATATCTATTACGATTGTGATTTAATTGTATTTTTGTCATTTTACTTCCAATAATTGTAAAGTTTTAGTTTTTTTATTGTCTTTTTTTCAGTTAAGGTTTATGCTGTTTCAAGCAACTTTTGTAAATCCATTTTTATTTTATTGGGTTTAAACAGATTCTGTCACAATAATAAACCATTGGTGTGTGTGTGTGTGCGCGTGTGTGTGTGTGTGTGCGTGTGTGTGTGTGTGTGTGTGTGTGTGTGTGTGTGTGTGTGTGTGTGTGTGTGTGTGTGTGTGTGTGTGTGTGTGTGTTTAAATGTGGGCGCAGGTGCGTTTTTCAGTCCAGGTTGAATGCTGTGACTGAAACCAAATGAAAGCGAGATATCTGAAATGAGAAAAATAATCCTGTTAACAGAAGGAAGTTTGGTTTTACATGTTGAGCATAACTGCATGTTTTAATGCAAAATTATGGAAATTTACCACAAGCTTTTAACCTCAGGTTCATCTAGGATGAATAAAAGTTAAATAGCATATAATTTAGGAGCGTATATTGACAGGTCATTTGTATGCTGTCAAACCAAATCAAAACTCAGTATATTTCTTTCCCCAGTATTTTTGACACTAGTGGATAAATGTCAGTCAAAAGCCTTGTGCTTGTCACATCGACTCGTGTATTTCAGAGAAGCTTGAGTCTCTCTCTTCTTCATTTGCTGCAGGCAGCTAGTTAGATGTGCACTCATGCCAGAATAGATAAAGTTATTACTTTTCTGGTGTGAGGAAAATTATTGATGTAGACAGAAACGTGTCATGTTTCACATGTTTTTCAGCTTCTTTTCATTGAAAAGCTTATATTTAATTATTTATTTCTTCCATGCTCAGTCAGTCACTCGTAATCAATCAAAACATTTTTTTTTTAATAACTTTATCCAAGAAAAGTCCACAAATGAAGAAGTGCGCAATTCAAAGACCTTATTGTGCCAGATGAGGGGAGAAAGATTCAGAAGTCAGTATTTTGATAATGTTAGTGTTATCTCCACTTCCATTTCAAATCTTTCTATCAGTGACTTTCAAATAATAATAATTAATTGCACTAAACCTGTGGTGAACCCGACAGCCCTATCTCTCTTCTTATACTTGAAGACTTGCAAAATTTCTGTAACCGCTTGTACAAGCTGTGTACTAAACACTTGGGTGGACACTGTCTTAAAGAGATATTTCCCCCCAAAAATGAAACATTGCTGTCAATTTACTCACCCGTAGCCGTCCATGATGTTTGCTTTCAGTCGAATTTAAACTTTTTGTGATTCACAAAATGCAGCAAGTCAGCGGCTGCATGTTTTTGATAATTGAAAAAAAAAAAGTCTTAACAAGGAACCCAAAATGAATACACGTTGCTCCAAATGATACACAGGGGTTTAATAAAGCAAAAGGATTGCAAGATGCATGGAGTTCTCTCTTGCATTGGGTTCAGCCTCCATGCAAGAGACTGAACATTATTTACAACATTATCACCTGTAATGTTTTTTTTTTTAGTCTTAAAGTGACAGTATTGACTTGCAATTATGAATCACAGAGGACCATTGTTTCTGCTCAAAATCTTCTTAACTGTTCCACTGAAGAAAAGAGTCACCTACATCTTGGATGGGTTGAGGGTGAGTAAATAAAGAGCAAATGTTAGCAATCCCTTTAGTAGTTGCAGTGGAATAGTTTGATGAAACATTTAAAAAGTGAAACTTGATTTGTTGCTCCAGATGAAGAGATTGAAGCAGCAGCCACAAAACACACAGTCATTATCTGTTGTCATTTTGACTGATAAAACGGGTTTCTGTCTGGAAATGCCGCCAGTTGGTAATATGTCACTTTTTTTCACTCTTTGTTTGGGTTTCAGTATTTGTCTTTTTCAGTCTGAAGGCATGTCTCTCTATTCTGCCCCACACAAGGCTGTTGTTTTTTTCTCCTTGAAGAAGATTATAGTAATTTGACAGGTCATTTATCTTCAATCCACAAAGTTTTTGACCAATTATTTTACACAGGGGATGGAACATAAATGCTCTTGACATTTAAAAGCTACTCATGTATCTGTGCCGACAGCGCAACAATCAAATGCCATGCAATTTTCTTCAAATGTTCTTGTCCTGGAAATGTCAGAAACGCTGCGTCCTAACCAGGTGCGACACGAAAACTTTCCAGAGAAAAGTCATTGGTGTCCTTAATACTTTGAAAGCCATTCTGAGCATATTTTGTTTAAAGACCCAAAATCTCCTCCTTAAAATTTACAAAGTTAATAATTAGCAAGTAAACATGTTTAAAATTTGCAGGCTTTCTTTTCTGGTAAGAATATTTTACAGTAAAAAAATAACATTAACAAAAAGGATAAAAGTTGCCATTCTACATCTGTTTCCAGAACAATAAATAAATAAGGTTTTGGCAATATTTTTTAGATTTTCTTCTCTGAACTAAGCTTATATCTAGAGTTTAATTCTCACCTTTTTTTGCAACAGAAGAAAACATATAAAGAAGTGACTTATTCACAATTCTGTCTTTTTTCATGAAATTATTTTTATTTAATTATTGAGTTTATATTTCTCAACTAATACCTAAGACCTTTCTTCTCAGTATTGTGAGTTTATATAGCAATTGCAGGTTCAAATTAAGCAATTGTGAGATTATATCTCAGAATTCTGATTTATTATCATAATTTATATATATATATATATATATATATATATATATATATATATATATATATATATATATATATATATATATATATATATTAAATAAAATAATATTAAATTTAAATTAAAATTATAAAAAAATAGATAGATAGATAGATAGATAGATAGATAGATAGATAGATAGATAGATAGATAGATAGATAGATAGATAGATAGATAATTTTTTTATTATTATAAAAAAAAAAATCTTGATTTCGAAATTTTGAATTCGCAATTGAATTTTTTTTTTCTCAGAACTAGGAAATAAAAAAAAATCCAAATTGTTAAATATAAACTTAATGTGAGTTGTGAGATGCAAACTAAAAATGACCTTACATTTTTCATATTACTCTTGAAAAGTCAGTCAGAAGTATTTATCTAAAGGTACACTGTAAGCATTGAAGCTGCCATGTTATTCGTCCATGATGGATTGACGTGCAGGTCAGTGTTTTCAGACAAACGTCTTGTCCCTTGAGCCAATCTTAAGCTATCAGTCCCAGCCAGTTGCCACAAATATAATTTTCTCCAAGCACATCAGCCGGCTGTGCTGGACCAAAACCACACACTCTCATATCGAACAGTAGTTTCAAAAGCAATGCTTATCTTACTGAATGTTGCATCATTTGCATTGCATCAAATAACACGGCTGCTGCTTGTTATTTAGACCGCCAGCATCCTGCTTGAACTGGGGGCAGTTAAACCTCGATCTCAGCCATTACAAGAGATTGTATAAACACATTGGAGGGCACTTCTAGACACATGACAACTTGTCTCAAGCTTTGTGATCTGTATGTTGTGGGCAGAAACTGTTATTTCACCCTCAATTGTGTATTCAGCATTGCTCAGGGCTGCCATGGTTCACAGGCTTTAATTGCTTACAATTTCACGCTCAGTGCTTTTGGGGGTTTGAGGATATGATGGGCTAATTTCACTGCTTTGTAAATATTGGAAACCAACATTGCTTCCTATGGTATTACAAATATTGCCATAAAGCATGTTATTAGAGCCTACCTGAGGCACGGCACAGCTGTTGTTGTGGCACAAATTACAGCGTATTTTACATTGTTTTAGTGAACATTTGAAAGCACTTGCTGAAGTTATACATTAACGTCAAGCGGACTAAATAAGCACAAAGCAAACACATTTGGATTTGTGTGTATAATGCATATGCATATGCACTCCCCTAAAAATAATAGATCATTCTAGAATGATTCATTGTAAATAGAGCAAGTAATCGGGTAAAAAATGCTGTATTTATTTATATAAATATTGCAATGTCTGTTTTTATGATATCATGCAGCTCTACTTTCATATATCTGAGTCTGAGGCACAGTCTTATCCTTGGCAGGTGTTTTTTTTTTTTTTTTTTTTTTTTTGCATGTGTGTTTTATCCACAGGCTTCAATCACAAAAGTGCCTTTGCATAATGAGAACATGTGGCGGACTTCGATACGTGACAGCACCTCCGACCTTTAAATGAGCATATTGTTAAAGAGTTGAATTTTGAGCAGTGTTTGTGTTGAATCAGGACAGCCGTTCCTCACATAACCCTCTGCTGGACAGAGAGTCCCCACAGGACAGGGATGCTTTGACCCTAAAATGAAAATACGTAATCTCTGGCCAAAATCTGTTTTAGAAGCCACAAAAACTGAAGAACAAAGAGCATTCACATCTGAGACACATCCTAAGCTTGGCAGTGATAAAAATCGACCCAGTAAGGGTTCTCTATCAACACTCTCTGACATTTTAAATCACCTTTAAAGAAAGACAGCACAGAACAGGAAGCGATGGACATCAATGGAAGGCATGCTGAATTCATTTATGACTGTTGTATATCACACATTTGAACATTGCATATGCATTTTTTTTTCTTTTGGGCAGAAACTGTGAGTTACTAAATGATTCCTAAAGGCTAGTGTCATAGTTTTAATAAAACTAAGCTATTATACGCAGATGGAATTTTTCAATTAAATTGAAAAATTTAATTTTGCAATGAGCAAAATTAAAAATTGCTGTAGGCAAAATCTGCATAATTACATGAGCGACATTAATAACCCTACACTAAATTATTTGCTCCAAAAAAGGAATAAAATCATTTTGTACGAGACTTTTAAGCGAGTTAGATATTTGGCGGAATTAACTGAAATACATGCAAATGGCACTGTTTATGAATTATGCTGGAATATGAATGCAAATCTGGTAAGACTGTGAAAGTGAAGTGTTAGTGTGATGTAACTGTCCTTTGACATCTCTCAACTGAGCTCAATGCATTGGCTAATATTGTGGACCAGAAGGTGGCAGTATTCATGCATTTTTAGGGAAGGAGTATTGGTAGTGGCTTTTAGGATGCTGCAGTAAATACAGACCAGAAGAAAAAAATTATAATAATTCTAAGCTATAAAGAGTTTTGCATTAAATTATGTTTTGTTTACTTTTGTCAATTGTTTTAACCCTTATTCCGTACCTTCATGTTGATTTTGTAAATGTGAAAGTACACTGCTTTAAAAAAAGAATTTTGAGTTATTTGTAATTGCACATTTGTAATTGTAAAGTTGCAACATAGTATATTATAAATTACTTTAAATGTATTGAATAACTCTGTATTTAACATTATAATCAGAGTACATTAGACGTGAATATGATCAAAATAATTTTACTTCTTTAAAGATGATTTCAAAATATATCATTTAATTTAAAAATGTGTTAGACAACTACTTTATTTCCTTAATATTATATATTAGTTGCAGATTAAAAAAATAATAATAATTAAAACATAAAAACATATTTTCACATTCAAAAAAATGAAGTGTACTTTTACGAGATGGTATGAATTATTTGTATTGAACGAGTAAATATTGATTTAAAATTCTGAAAGTTTCTCACACAAAACTATGATTTCCGAAATATTACTTGTGAGTGCTTTTATGGAGTTTTTATAGTCTGTGGTTGCTAAACTTGTATGGAAAAAAACAGCATAGTGAAAACAATAATAGCAATGTGGATCTGTGAGGGTGAATAAATAAATGCAGAATTGTAATGCAAATTGTCTCTTTAAATGAGTGCACTTTAGCAGTTTATTGATTTCCTCTTCAATGGTGTAATCGATGTTGGTGGTTCCCTTGGATTATAGACATCGTGCAAATAAATGCACAGTCAAAGCGTTTAAAGGATGAGTTCATTATGCATTGATTTTGGCTCTGGTTTAAACAGCATGTTGTGCTGAAGTACAGGTCATGTGACGTCACACTGGTGTTAATTAGGTGTGAATTACATTAAACTGGTTTTAAGCGAAGGAAGTGAGGACAGGAAGAGAAAGCGACTGAATATTACTTTTTCTTCACACTTTTCCTCTATAATTTCACACCGCTCTCCTCATTTCCTTTCCCTCCCTCTCTCCCTCCCCTCATCTCTCTCTCTCTCTCTCTCTCTCTCTGCATCCCGTCACTGAACCCTCACACTGCAAACTTACACTCGCACCTCTGACTCTTCTGTGAGGGGAGACTCAGACCCCGAGTGGAGAAGCTCAGCCTCCCAGGCTGGATTTGCAGCGGGACTGGAGCGCAGCGCCACGTGGGTGCCTCGGGCTGCCCGGCGGGTGCGCGCCGGTGGCGGGAGAAAACCGGAGCAAGGAGGAGTTTGGCGCTGGGTCAGGGGAGTCAGGCAGGTGGCATGAGCAGGAGCAGGAGCAGGGGGTCGCTTTGAGCACCATGTGGGAATCGGAGGGTCTGCAGACATTCGGCATCGTATTGATCGTGTGCGCTTCACTCAAGCTGCTTCATCTGCTGGGGCTTATCAGCTTCTCTGAGGGTAAGAGAGAGAGAGAGTGAGTCCTGTCAGAATGACAAATATCTAATTAAGTAATCGTTCAGAAGTTTTCAATGAGTGGGAATATATGGATGCACATGGAAATTCAAATGTGCACAATCTGAAAATATCCATAGAGGACTTCTAATATAACATGTGCTCCACAGAAGATGAAGCCAAAGTAAATGCTGACACACTTTGTGTTGTTGTGTAGGCATGGATGATTTGGACAAAAAAAAGTTGTAAAATGTAATCTAATATTGTGATTAAAACTGAAAAGCATTTAGATATGTACAGTATAATCAGGGTATTGACATAAGTCTGTATTTTTGTATTGCAAAGTTACAGTGCATTAAGCGAATCTGTCCACATTTCCTTATCTAATGTTATATACTGTAGCAAGCTGTTAATTTAACGTACAGACAGAAAATTCTTGTGGGGATATCAAGTTGTTGCTTTTTACAATCTTACTGTTATTTTCATGCAAAGATGGTGGAAAATGTAAAGTTATCCTTGGATGGCATCAGAATATGAGGACAGTTGTGTTTTAGATGAAATGGTGATCAAGTGACACCTGGATATACCATGTTTTGCTATTAACATCATCATGCCAGAAGAATAGCATGAGACCTTTAATACTTTTGCTCTCGCAGTATCATGTCAATGGCTGTTTATGATATACTACACATGTGCAAGTTTTTATCACTTTCTGACATCTCAGTGGGCAAGAATCTTTTGTATAAATCTTAGAAACAGTATGGAGAGACTGTAATCAAAGACTAACAACATCATGGTTGTGCACACGTTTATTTATGGAAGGAAACAATTGTGACATGTTTTATTTTGAAATAAATTATATTTTATATCGTTATTGAAATATTCTAAACATTTTTTGTAAAATATATATATTTTTAATTTAATTAATATATATATATATATAATTTTGTAAAAATGTATTAATTCATTTTATTTTAATTCAATTTTATTTTGTTAAATATTTTGCTAAATAGCCACTAGTTGCATGCACACCTTTGTTTGTGTATTTATTTATTTTTGGTTATGTAGTTGCCCAAAATAAATGGCAAAAGATTGCAAAAGAATAGCGTTTGTTACTTCATTATGTCTGCTATCTATGTATCATCCTAGTGAACTTTTATTATGTTTTTTTCACTTGAAATCATTTTTTAGTGCTTTTCAGCGTGGACAAGCAACGTTTGGAGAATGCTTCAAAACACTAGTTTAGGTTGTTTTGAAACGCAAATGCTATTTTTAAACTCATCCAGAACGTAGACGTCATCCTTCACACTATGATATCATGCTATGATAGTCTACAGACATCAGATCAGAGGCCAGAGATCATTACTTTCTCTTGCTCTGGTGATTAAATGCACCATCCAACAATTGTACGCCCTGCAATCCAAACCCAGTTTGCTTTAAAAATGCTTAATTTTCCATGTTGTATTTTTTCGTGTCTCTGTGGGTTTATTTCAATGGCTCATTTACTGTCAGTATTAGAGCTAATAGGATGTCGGCTGAACAATGGATCTTATTACCTGAGTGTTTCTTTTCATTTATGAAATGTCAAACACTTTAACATTTTAGGATTATATTACACTGTCTATCTAATGCCACTCTAAATGCCAACATCTTTTTCTTCGCTTAGTCTGAAAGACGAACTTCCTTGCCTCTGTGACATAGATGATATTTGCATTGACCCCAATCACAGACAGCTAGTCTCAGTAAATGTTTCAGCCCTGATCTCAGTTATGAGCTCACAGGTGTCATTGACCCTAAATCAGGGGTCATCTGAACATTAAGGCTATTAGTGCTGTGAAACAATAGCACAGGTGACAAGAGGTCGCATCTAATCAGTGTGTCAGTGAAGATAAATGCTGTCCAGTTGACCTGCACTCGCACAGGTGGGCACACACACACACACACACACTTCACGAGAGTGACTCAGAGACTCATAAAGATCCCGTGTCAGATTAACAGCGGCGCCAAACATTAACACAGAGAACATTGCAGCCGCGGCAGTGCGGTGCACTCACTCGTGGCCTTTGTCTTTGACGTGTCTTTGTTAGAGATTTAAAGGCTTGTAGCAGAGGTCTGTGGATGAAATTAAGTTCAGAGGGGCAAGGATCTGTGATAATAATCTGTCAGGTTTTTAAAAAATGAATTAATGTGTTTTTATATATATATTTTAATGTATGTATTCATATTAATTTTTAAACATTGGTTTGTTTTTGTTTATTTATTTGATAGCCCACTCAGTAATCAAAAACAAGGAAAACACATACAGGGTTGCACATACACATTTTTTTATTATTATTTATTAAAAACGTATGTATTTATTCATTTACAAAATACAGCTTTCATATAATGATGAAAAGCAAGAGTCCTTACCCCTCAGTAATCGAAGACTAGAAAAAACACCTAGACATTTTTTTTTTACAAAAACTATTTACATTTTTAATGAAAATAATATTTTTAAATACAATTTATTAAAAAAACTTTTTATATTTTCTAAATATATTGCAAAATTTTGCATGAGTTCATGCATATGTTCTTTATTTATTTATTTATCACTGTAATCAAAGACTAGTAAAACATACCTTTTTATTTATGTTTTAGGATTTTTAATTTTTTTATTAATTAAAAAAATATTCATTCATTTATTTATTTAAAACAATACTATTCTCATATAATGATGAAAACTAGAGTGCTTATTCCCTCAGTTATTTTATACTAGCAAAACACCTACACATTAGTTGTCTGTACACATTATTTCTTTATTTAAAAATATGTATTTGCATTTTTTTTACTTAAAAATATTATTACTTATTTTAAAATATATTTAGCTCAATTTTTCTAAATACTCAGTAATCAAAACAAAACAACTACATGGTTGCACACACAGTTTTATTTTAAAATTACAGTAAATTATTGAAATGTATTCCTTTATAAATTTAGCTAAATACTGCTGTCATAAAATGATGAAAAACAGGAGTGAATATATATAATCGAAGCACAATGCGAGCACATTGGGACACACACCACACCTCGCAATCTTGACTGGCAGCCCTTCAATTGAGATTCATTCTCCTGCAGACAGCAGAAGTCAAATAAAAGTGCAGTGTTCTTCAAATATCTCTGAACTCTCAAACTTCAGAATGTGCTTCATCTCCGTCTCTTGAGAGTTGGATAAAAGCAGAAGGTTATGACTCTGGTTTAGTTCCCAGAGTTCGAGTGCTGAGCAGTTTGCTCGTGTTTGTTGTTTATAAAGGCATCTTTATCTGTTGTGGCTGCAGATTTTCAAACTGAACTGCACATCAAAGTTTTATATGAGGTTTAAAAAATAAGATGCAGGAGACCATGATAATGTTCTGTTTGCTGTTGCTTTAAAAGTCTGTGATCTAAGTACATTCAGTACCACAGTTACTTGCTTCATATTTGTCTTTTTGCATGATTAAGTCGGGTCTGATCCCAGTGCAGGGATCTTCTGTCAGTCGGTGGCTCTGATTCAGCATTTATACTGTTCCAAGATGTTATTTTCCAAGTCAGTCAAATCTGAAGTCTGAAGTCATGATCAAAACTTGACTTGAGTCTCAGGTTACAAGGTTGCAGTTTAGCCAAGACATGTCAAGTTTTGAATTTAAGACTCCAAAGGGCTTGCTGTAATGTTGATTTAATTTTTTTATGCATTGCTTTATTAAAATGTATTATGCTGATGACAAATGTGTTTTGGCACAAGCCATAACAATAATAAACAATACAGCAAACATGTGCCAAACTTCCCATATGAAAGCAGCAGAGCTCTTTCAGTCCCAGTATCTCCTCATGTTCTGTGAGTATTTGGGAGTGTGTTAATGTGTATTCACAAGATACAGGGTAACCGTTATCAGCAGAGCACATGCAAGAAAAACATGTTCACCTGGAAACAAAAGCTTATTAACCTGCTTGAGTACTGTATCCATGAAAACAAGGGCGAATTTGACAGTCTTTGTTCATGTGACATACTTACCAATAGACTATTAATTGCTTTTTGCAGTGAATCTCAGACTCAGTCTTCCAGCAGAAATGCTTCTACAGCGACTGTCTAATGATGAGACAAAAGAGTGGAGCAATTAATGATGTGTGTGTGAAAAAGAGATATCATTTTATTAATTTATAATTCATTTATTCATGTAAAGTGTTTATATTTGCTTGTCTATGTAATATGAAACATAAATATCTTATATATTTTGGTCAAAGGGGTCATACCCAGCAAGCAATAGCCTTCATTTCAACGTCTGGGTTAAATATAGACCAGATATAGTCCGGCTATGTGTAACCCACTTTTAGCCCAAATAACATTTAATCTGGATAAATGTATTTTTTTTGCAAAATAACTTGTGAGATGTATGATATTCCATCATGTACGCAGAGTCTAACGTGATTACAAGTTGTTTGGTTTACTTTATTTAACATGTTATATGTGTAGGCTGTGCGTAGCCACGATTTAGCTCGTATTCAGACCCGGCTATTGTAGCCCACTTTTTGTCAAAACTGATTAATTGTATTTTTTTGCCAGGCAGTGCATGAAATGGTTAATATTCAATCATGTTCGCATTGGTATGATATCAAGGTTCAATACGTCATTTCACGGCATGGTAGATCACGATTTAGCTCCGAATTGGACGGGCTATATGCGGTCTGCTTTAGCCCACCTGGCGAAATTATTGCAATCTGGGCTCAGATATAGACCAGCGACCTAGAATATTAGTCTTTGAAATGTTTTCGCTTACACAGCTTAATATATATTTTCTGTCAAACATTCATACACAATCTACGATAAAAATATCTAATCAAATGCAATTGCATTTCCCAACCGCTAGATGGCACAATTGAAACACTACTGAGACATGTCTACTGGAACTAATGCCATTGCGTGACTAGATCACTTAAGCCAAATCTCGCGATAAACATTTCCGCGATTTTATTTTACACGAGGCAGCTGTCGGAGTGCAACGGGTGAGCAACAGTCTGAGTGAAAACCTTCACATTTCTACTTCGATCTTGTAAGTATGCGTGTTATTTTTGATATGTTTATTGTTTAAATTAGTTAGCTGTTATAATGTGTAGAAACCGTGACATTTTAACATTAACATTGCAGAGTACTACTTTTCTCCAAAAAGTTAACGTTACCTTGCACGTGTTATTGCAAATGTATCTAAATTCAATGAATGTGGTAAGCATGAAACTATGAAACTTATCATTACTATTTTTTTATTATTATAAAGATACCAGTATTTATTTGTATTTAAATTAGAGTTGATTTAAAGCAAATTCTGTAAGTACTTTACATAAAATTTAACAGCAGCATAGTGCAACATGAAAAAAAAAAAAAAAATCCTCTCCATTTAATAAAAGGTAGTGGCAAACATAAAGTCTTTAAACTAGTTTGTAAATAATTAAAATATGCAGCATACATTCAGTTTTCAGTGAATTTGTTTCAGATATAAATTTGAATGCTGCTTCTCCATGTTTTGTTTTGACTTTGGAGATATAAAAGTAGCTGGCTACTGTCCCAGATGTCCTGAGAGGTCTGCTCTGGATGGTTCATAGTGCATCAGAAGATTAGAAATTTACTTTGGCCTTAAAATGTTAATTTAATAACCAACTGTAGTTTTTGGATATTAATTTTTTGACAGACAGATAGCCAGTGTAAAAACCTCAGAACTGGAGTGATGTAATCCACTTTATTTGATTTAAAGACACTGTTTATTGGAAATTATCCTGCAATCAGTCAACAAAGTACAGCAATTGAATATACAGAACACTTGTCAGTGACTACCATTAAATGTCTTGTTACCAACATTCATCAAAATATATTTTTTTTGTGTGTGTTCAACAGAAGAAAGCCATACAGGTTTGGAACCAAGTGAAAGTGAGTAAATGATTACATGTTGTTGTTTTTTATTTTATTTTTTTATTTTTTTTAAGTGAACTACGCCTATAAGTATTTTTTATGTTTATTAGAGTTATATGAGTAAGTGATAAAGAATGATTTATAATGATAGTTCACTTTGAAATTAAATTTTGATACGTTTAAGCTTACCTTATGGGCATCCAAGATGTAGGTGTCTTTGTTTCCGCAGTAGTTTCAATTTTTATATTTTTAGGTCAAACTGTTCTTGTCTGTCAGTCATATAATGCAGGTCTATATGGTCACCACCTGAAAGAGCATGCACAGAGAAGTCCAAATTAAACAATTCCCCACCATACACACTGATAGCCTAAGACACGAAACGAGCGGTTTGTGTCAGAAAACGAACAGTATTTATATCGTTTTACCTCTTATAACACAGCAACGTCGAAGTGATCTGAGGGCGCGCGTGCTTCGGTGTGTGTGCATTCTGGGCTGGCTTAGTCTAAGTGCGGCGCTTGCGCAAATTAAGCCAGAACGCGGACGCATCACACACCTGGAAGCACGCGTGCCCTCATATCACTTGGACGTGGCTGTGTACAAGAGGTAAAAACGATATAAATACTGTTCATTTTCTCACACAGACTGCTCGTTTCGTGTCTTAGTCCATCAATGTGTACTTACAATGGGGAATTGTTTAATTTGGACTTCTCTGTGCATGGCCTTTTTAGGTGGTGACCATAGACCTGCATTATATGACTGACAGACAAGAATAGTTTGACCTAAAAAATTGAAACTACTGCGGAAACAAAGACACCTACATCTTGGACGTTCTTAAGGTAAGCTAAAACATACCAAAATTTAATTTCGAAGTGAACTATCCCTTTAAACTTGAGGGAAGAACTAAAGTAGAAATGAAAATAAAATCTGTTTTCACCTTCATTAGAATGATAATTTAAAAAAATACTGTATTTCAGTTTCAAAACACATTATGGTAGTAGTCAGACATGTCTTGGGATAACAGTGTTACATAATCAATTATAATGTTAATTTTATTTCCATATTCAGAAGTTATGGATCCCAAATATCTAAGAGAATGGCGTCGCTTGAGAGATCGAGTTAATGCTCTCGCTGAAAATTAATAGGTCATTTTCATTGCCATTTAAGTGAAATTACAGAACTTGCATATATGAGCTTGATAAAAATGAACATTCGAGAAGAAAATGTCAGATATATATGTATATGTGTGTGTCTATATAGCCTATATATATATATATATATATATATATATATATGCCTTGTACAGAATTGTTCAATACGCGTATCGTTACACGCCGTATTGCATCACCACTAAGCGAGCAAAAATTTTCAATTATTGATATTAATTATAATATTGATATAAATTATTGTCTATATTGATATAAATTATATAGTCTCAATCTATATTCTGTTAACTCTATCTATTAAATCATCCTAGCAAAAGTGATTGACTAATTAGTTAAAAAGGATTGTCAACAATGTTTTTTTTTGAGCAATAATTCTTTCCTTTTTCTCATTTGGCAGACGCAGTGATGACCAGCTTTCCATCAGCTATGGAATGTGAAATAAAAAATGCTATTTCTAATCATTTCAAACAAGCACCAGGGAGGGCAGGGGGTGGGGGTTATGGATCTAAAGTAAACAGTTAATTCTTAAAAATTAATTGTTTTACATATTTTTCCAATGTTTTATTTGTTCATTTTTATGTTTGAATGTTGTCCAAGTTGTTGTTGTCTATATAATTGTTCAAAATAAATCCCTTTATATTCAATTAGTTTGGATGGATTTTAATTTATGAGAACCTGTTATATTTGAGTGAAAAGAATCCTTATGCCTCTTTTTGTTGTCTATTACATGTATATGTAGTGTAATGGATGACTAGTCTATTCTTGGGCTATGGTTAGACGTCTATTAGATTTTCACTGACAGCCCAAAATCAGCCTTGTTTTAGCCAAGACCCATATTGCCTGTCTATTAGACGTATGTAGTTGTTTAGCGGTCTAATTGATGACTAGTCTATTCTTGGGCTATGTTTAGACGTCTATTGGACGTATAAATATAGTCGTTCAATAGCTGTCTGATTGTCTATTCTTGGGCTATGGTTAGACATCTATTAGACGTATATATGTAGTCATTTAATAGCTGTCTATTCTTGGGGTATGTTTAGACGTCTATTAGATTTTCACTGACAGCCCAAAATTAGCCTCGATTTAGCCTAGACGTCTCGGCTGTGTTTAGACGGCTATTAGACGTCTATTAGACGCAAAATTGCTTGCTGGGTATGATGCTTTTTTAAAGATCATTAGTTTGTGTATTTGGTGTAATATAATATGTTGACATGCTTTATTGTCTCTCCTTCGAGTGTCGAGTCATGTGACAGACACAGTGATGAAGCTCGTACTGTATGTGTTTGCAGTACATGAGCCACGGACGGTTAAAGGTCCCGTTTTACGCGTTTTTTTGAAGCTTTGATTGTGTTCACAGTGTGCAATATAACGTGTTCATGTTTCGCGTGTAAAAAACACGGTATTTTCACACAATTCACCTATCTGTATACCGCTGTTTTCACTGTCATAAAAACGGGCTGATGACTTCCTTGTTCTATAAAGTCCCTCCTTCAGAAATACGTAACGAGTTCTGATTGTGCCAGCGGTTCCTGTGTTGTGATTCGACAGCAGCTTAGAGCAGGCTGACCTCCTGGAAACGCGATTGTTGGCTAGTTTTGGACTAGTTTTGAGAAGCAAGTGGGCAGGAGCATGTGCTGGAGATATACTTATAATCACAGGAGCGTTTTTTTTTTGCACAGCCCTAACATCTAGTTAACAAAGCTAAACAGCGTTGCGCTTTGTGTAATTAGTTACAGAAACTGTTAAACTCACCAACTTAAATAATAAAATACACTTACTGGTTGTGGTCCATAAACAACGCCTTCTCCAGACAAAGAGGGAACTGCTCCATCTTTCAAGAATAATCTTGGTGCGAATCCGGCATTAAGCTGATTGAGATTGAGGAAGCTGTCCTCAGCAAAATGTGCTGCACATAGTTTTACATGTGGATTATAATTTTCCGGAACCGAGTTAAACATAAATTGTAACCATTAATCTCTGTAAAAGTACAGCGTCCCTGGGAAGCCCAAAGAAAGGTGATTGGACTCCGAGATGAAAATAACAGCGTTTCAACGACATGGCGACAAACACAAACGCAGCTCTTCCTCTTCTCCGACGCAACAAGACCACGCCCCCTTTTTGTGAATTCATGTGGGCGGAGGTTAGTCAAAAAACTGTTTTAGTGATGTCATTACTACAGGAACTAGAGGGATGAAGTCCAAACGAGTAGTTTTTTTTGTCTGTTAAATAAAATATCTCGCTTGCCATTGAACTTTGAGCTTTAGAATTTTACAGATATTATTTATACTCTAACAACATCATTACACACTAACTAAAGTTTAAAACATGGAATCACGAAGAAGGGGACCTTTAAGACAGCTGACTCCACTGTGTGATCATCTCTCTCTCTCTCTCTCTCTCTTTTTACATGTGTGCACACAAACACACACACACAGACACACACACACACACGTGATGCGCAAAACTTTGCATTTGAACATTAAATAGCAAATACTTAAACTAATAACAAAACATACTTCCAGTAGCTGATTCAGAAGTGGCAGATTGTCATAGAAAAGTCAGAATAACCTCTTCTCCTAGGTTCATGAAACGGTCGTACATAAAATGCGTTGCTGTTCTGTTGTAAGTAATCTTAAAGATTCCTAAATTCATCTACTTTCTGAAGGCCAAATAAAGTGCTTTTGCTTTCTCATAGAAACACATAGTATCTCCCTGACATGACTGCTTCAACACTAATAGAGTTACTGAAACCACGCCTTCTTTCTTAGCGTGAACATTTGTGCGGTATTACTCAAATATTTCCACATAGTGACGTAGACATGTGGGGCGTGTTTAAACGAGCCGTTTTAGGTGGCATGGCAGAGTCATAACTTTGAAAAAGAATATCTCTTTGTGTCTTGAGACTTTGAGAAGCAGTCTTTGCAGCTTTACAGATCTTCTTCATGCACCAAGAGCTTGTAACGCTCCAAAGAGAAAGGGCATTTTTTAAATCGCACCATATGACCCCTTGTATTCTTTATAAACAACTTCAAGGTATAGTTAAACCAAAAATTGAAATTTACTTCATATTTATTCACCCTCAGTCCCTCAGTAGATGAGTTTTTTTCTTCATCAGGTTTGGAGAAGTGTATCATAGCGTCACTTACTCACCAATGGATTAGTCTGCAGTGAATGGGTGCCGTCAGAATGAGAGTCCAAACAGCTGAAAAAAACATCATAGTAATCCACAATTAATCCAAACCATCAATTAACATCTTGTAAAAGACAAATTACTTTCTTGAAAGAAACTATTTCATGATTTTTGATGTGAGAGACAACAGTAGATGGTATTTTATCACTGCAGAAAGCAATATTATGTGCTATGGGCTCATATTTTGACCATAAGTGATGGTGATTAAAGGTAAAACAACTGCAAACATGCAGCTTTTGCTTCACAAGATTTGTGTGGATCACTTGTGGATTATTGTGTTGTTTTTAAAAACAGTTTTTAGACTCTCATTCTGACGGCACCCATTCACTGCAGAGAATCCATTGCTGAGCAAGTGATGCAGTGCTACATTTCTCCAAATCTGATGAAGAAACTCATCTACATCTTGGATGGCCTGAGCATGAATAAATCTTCATTTTTGGATGAACTGTTCCTTAAAGCTGGCGTGTACTTCACGCTTTATGGTGAAAGTTTAGCTTTTAAGCTTGAAAACTAGTTAAAAGGAAATGGCAACAGGTCAAATGCAGGCTTATTTTGATGCATAAAATGAATCGACATAGTGTCTGACTGAGCATTTATGTGGTGCAAAAAAAGGGAAGGAAACTAAGTACTGTACAAAATCTGTTTTAATTTATTAGAGGCCATACATTTCAAGTTCAGCTAATCGATAATACATTATTTATATATCTGTATATATGCTCATCATTTCACTGCATAAAAAAATCAATTTGTATAAATGCCTTTTGAAAATGAAAGGTTCATATTTGTAGTAACGCTAATTTGCTTATACATAGCGTTTTAAGTGTTTTTTTCTTTTGTAGATCTGGTCGACGTGACAAAACCTCACATTCGGTTAATTATTATTTTTTAGCAAACTCTTATGATGTGGAAAGCTTTGTTAAAAGGCTAAGCAATTAGTGATATTGTTTCTCAAACATTTCTTTCTCTTTTTATATCCCATTTTCACTTCATAGCTTTGAAGACGAAGCGGTGCACGCGGATGATTACAGATGCGAGGCTTTCCGCCCGTAATTCATTATTTTTCATCAAAACAATACAGCCAAATTTCCACCATCATCATTTCTTGACTTTAATTAATGAACTTAATGCGGGAAAATTATGCCAACTAATCCTGCACCCCGGCGTACTCTATGATTATTCATAGCAGGAAGATGCACAGCATCCAATATTTATGAGCTCACATTTCTGTAGGATTTTTTTTTGCTGCAATGTGCTTATCATTCTTAAGCATGCTTGTTTACTTGGTTTGTTTAGCTCTGACTAAACTTTATGCATCTCCATTTAATTTTGCAGAGGAAAAGCACGTCTCAATTTTATCCCAGGTATATTTCAGAAGCTTCCTGTATCTGCAGGTCAAGTAAAAGTGCTGACCTTGTGTTGTTAGTTGCAGCTTCATTAATCGGGGTGTCACCAGCTTCACACGTCCTATCTTAAATGATAGATGAGCTACAAGAGACTATCTGTGGCGCAAAGACAAGCTGATAATGTATTAGATCACAGACAAAGAGATCGCTGATAATAAAGTGCACCTCATTCATCCGCTCCCCGACTCCACACGACTTCAACAATTGTATCTGCCAAGAATGTACACAAAATAACCTTTTCCTTCATAATTGCTTATCAGGATTTTACAGCAAGGAGCACATAAATCATATTGTCACATTTGAAGCGGTACCAAGAGTGCAAACTCTTTAATTAAAGCATGTTCACCAGTATGCAGAGCTGGATGGGGAATAGTGCTGGCGGTCTTTCAGTTATCAGGGGATTGGCTGTAACTGTGGGGCCAATCGTAAGGCTAATTATCTGCTCTAATAAATCAACACGGTTTCATTCGGGGTAACAAAATATCACTTTAAACATTATATTCTTTAATTAATGTCACAGGACAAGTCTAAAATAAAGAGCTGGAAGATAAAACTAGAGTGACTCGATATTCTTTTAATTGCTAATGATTCACTTAGGTGTGACTGCTTATTTCGCATTTTTTTTATAATGGTGAGACAAAGCATACAATCCAAAGTTTTTTGTTTAATTTATCCAAATGTAGTTAGGTTTTATTATTAAAACAATGATTTATGTCATTCTTTAACATTCAGTCATGAAAATGTCTCTAAGTACACTTCAGTGGCTTTTTATTGTAGGGGTATATGTCAAATACAGAATTTTTGTGTATCTTGAGTATTGCATTGATCCCATCAGTTGTAAATCTTAAAAGATAGCTACTCACTGAGTTTTAAAGTTTACAGTTTAACTAAAATGATACTTAAATGTACCAAGCATCTTTCTCTGAAGATGAGATTTCAGTTTAGCTTAGCTTGGCTCATTTTCTGTAGAGCAGCGGGTAGCTAAAATAAAAAATAAAGCATGTCTTTTAGACAGACCCTCAGACAGCTCTCACAGAAAAGCAGACTGAGTAATGGCAGAAAGAGATGTGTTTGGTCAGACTCTGTGCTGGCTCTGTATTACAGCAGAATAAGCACACGATGGCAAAGAATATATCTTCCAGCTGAACTCTTCAAACAAAAGCACCAGAAATGACTTGGGCATAGCTGGATGCATTTGTGTTGGCTTTCTGTACATGCATGAAAAGCCTTTGTTATTATTTTTTCAAAAAAGGCCCTCGTTTCATGTCTCCTTTTCATGTCGTTGACCAAATGATAATGAAAGTCATTCAGGACCTTTTCATGGTTGTTTTGTCCCAACTCTCTCCTACTAACACTGCTGTTGTTTGTCTTGGGTAATGCTGAGGGAAGAAAAACCTGTCCTTTGTGTCTTCTGGCCATCTGTGCTTCATTACTGTTTGCTCTTCCAACTTTCTCATCTCAAAAGCCTTTCATATAAACCCCAATTATGAATTTGGAGAGAGAATCATTCATATTGGTGTATTTACTTTAAGAACCCATATTTAAAGTGCAGACTCTGCTTCATTTGACACAATATATGGCATGTAGATCTGTATTGATGATCTAATGGATACTGATGCTCAGTGGGCTTTCTCATTCCACCTGTAAACACAGACAAGCAAAACAAACCATGCATTCAGAGTGTGAGATAAGTCTAAACCGATCGTCTCCAAAAGGCAATCGAGCGATGTGTGTGGGTAATGGGAATTGTGATGTCAGGTTTGGTTGGTGTTGAAGCTCGAGTCGATGTTTCTGGCTGAAAGACAGACAAAGAAGATACTCGAGGCTTAATGCTTCATTGTATTAGCATCTCAACACATGGCTCAAAGCAGTGACCTATAATAGAGACAGAACGCTTCTGAAATTGGTGCTGACGTTAATAGTCAGTGCCATTACAGATGAAAAGGGACAGCTATTTCACACAATATTACCATGTGCAAAGTAAGAATACAGAACAGCTCGGTATTGCTGATCCATCTAACAAGCATACTAATGGATTTGGAAAATATATCATATAAATATTAGGGCAATCAATTGAAGAGAATTCTGTCATTATATGTCATTTATGTTATTCGAACTTTATTTTTCTTCCATGTACACTGTAAAGATCATCATTAGAAGATTATTAGAGTCCAAGAAAATACTGCTTGCGTTGTTGTTCTTCAATTTTTTTTTATGTTTAATCCATTGTGTTACTTGCCATTTCCTTATAATTATATATGGAATTTACTTGCAGTTTCTAAGTTAAAATTGTTCAATTTCTTACACCAATTCTACACTTCTTCTACACATTTTTAACAGAAGATCTATGCAACCAAAACATTTTGGTGACCATTGACTTTCATTGTATGGACCAAGATAAAAATAAAAATAAAATACATTTCTTAAAATACTGTCTTCTCATATAAGAAGAAATGCACACAGCTTTTTAATGACATGACTGTGAGTAAATTGTCACAGTGTCTGGGTGGTGTTCCCTGGGGTTTCCACAAGGTGTCCTCCTTCCCGCGGTGTCTGTCACCTTATCAACTTCCTGTTCCCTTATTTGGTCACATTCCTCTTGGTTTGAGTTAATTGATTGTTCCCCACCTGTCTCCAGTTCCCTCATCACCTTCTGTGTATTTATACCCGGTCTGTCTTAGTCTGTGTTACGGAGTCCTTGTTTAATGTCCTATGATTATTCATGTCCGTCAATTCAGTCTTGCCCTTGCCTTGTCTTCTTGTTTGTTTTCTTGTTGGATTTGGATATTCTGGTTTTGACCCTGCCTGGACTGTTTACCTCTTTGGATTACCCTTTAATAAATGACTTACCTGCAATTGGTTCTCTCGCCGTGTTTCTTGTAACGCTGATCGTGACAGAAGGACTCCGTCAAAGTAGGAACCAGCGGTATGTCATTTTTCCGTTCCCCAGCAAGAGGGCAGAGCGCAGAACCAAGTATCTTCGATTGACCGCCCTCCGCCAAGAGGGCAATGAAGTGGGTGCCCTGGCTCAGGTGTTCTGGTCCCTGGCCGAGGGCATGGGCTACAATGATGCAGCCCTTAAGGACTATTTCAATGGCGGGCTGGATGACCCAGTGTCTCAATTAGAGACACTGGAATTCTGGGAATTTGTGCGCTACCTGCAGCATCGGCTTCCGTGGGATGCCCCAGCCACTCCGGTCTCTTCCGTTGGGGTGGTCGTCAGCCCAGCACCACTGCCCAGGATGGCTACCAGCCCAGCTCCGTTGCATAAGATGGCCGCCAGCCCAGTGCCAATGCCCAGATTGGCCACCGGTCCATCGCCACAGCCCAAGATAGCGGCCAGCCTAGCGCCACAGCACAAGATGGCTGTCAGCCCAGCGCCACAGCACAAGATGGCCCCTAACCCAGCGCCAATGCCCAAATTGGCCACCGGTCCAGCACCACAGTACAAGATGGTCGCCAGCCCAGCACCACAGCACAAGATGGCCGCCTGTCCAGAGTTATGGCCCAAGATGGCTGCTTGCCCAGTGCCGCTGCACAGGATGACAGTCACAGCTGACCCTCTGGAGTCGAGTCAGGTTCCAGTGAACTCTCCAGAGTCGAGTCAAGTTCCAGTGAACTCTCCAGTGTCGAGTCAAGTTCCAGTGAACTCTCCAGAGTCGAGTAAGGTTCCAGTGAACTCTCCAGAGTCGAGTAAGGTTCCAGTGAACTCTCCAGAGTCGAGTAAGTTTCCAGTGAACTCTCCAGAGTCGAGTAAGGTTCCAGTGAACTCTCCAGAGTCAGGTTCCGGTTGACCCTCCGGAGTCGAGTCAGGTTCTGGTTGACCCTCCGGAGTCAGGGCTAGTCACCGCTGACCCTCCGGAGTCAGGGCTAGTCACCGCTGACCCTCCGGAGTCAGGGCTAGTCACCGCTGACCCTCCAGAGTCAGGGCTAGTCACCGCTGACCCTCCAGAGTCAGGGCTAGTCACCGCTGACCCTCCAGAGTCAGGGCTAGTCACCGATGACCCTCCAGAGTCAGGGCTAGTCACCGTTGACCTTCCAGACTCAAGTCACAGGTGATCTTCAAGGACAGACTCAAGTAACTGGTGATCTTCAAGGACAGAGTCAAGTCACGGGTGATCTTCAAGGACTGAGTCAAGTCACGGGTGATCTTCTAGGACTGAGTCAAGTCACGGGTGATCTTCTAGGACTGAGTCAAGTCACGGGTGAGCTTCATGAACAAAGGCAAGTCACCATTGATCTTCATGAGCAAATGCAAGTCACCACTAATCTTCATGAGCAAATGCAAGTCACCAATGATCTTCATGTACAAGTGCAAGTCACCGATGGTCTTCATGAACAAATGCCAATCACCAATGATCTTCATGAGCAGAGTCAGGCCAGCACCGATCTTCTGGAGTCCAGTAAAGACACCAGGGGATTACCAGAGTTTCGTCGTTCTGTTGGTCCGGCCGCAAGGAGGTCTGCTCCGGTTGTGGTGATCTTCTGCTCCGCCTATGGGGGCTCTCGTCCTGACCACATGGCTGTGGTGGTCTTCTGGTCCGCCCTGGGGGGCTTCCGCCCTGACCACACAGTTGTGGTGGTCTTCTGCTCCGCCCTGGGGGGCTTCCGCCCTGACCACACAGTTGTGGTGGTCTTCTGTTCCGCCCTGGGGGGCTTCAAGTTGTTGTTTTTGTTTTTTTGTGTTCACTCCTGTCCCTGTTCCTCTCGGTTAGTCTGGCCCTCCGTCCCTCCCCCTGTACCTCCTCCGGTCCTCCTCCCTCCTGGTTTCCCTGTTTTGTGTTTACAATTCTGGTACCTGTTCCCCATGTTTTTCTTTTTGGCCCTCCGTCCCTCCCCCTGAGCCTCCACCAGTCCGCCTCCCTCCTGGTCTCTGTTTTGTGTCTGTCGTGGAGCATCTGGCAGCCGCTCCGTAGAGGGGGGGTACTGTCACAGTGTCTGGGTGGTGTTCCCTGGGGTTTCCACTAGATTAGATTAGATTAGATTCAACTTTATTGTCACTGCACATGTAGGTACAAGGCAACGAAATGCAGTTAGCATCTAACCAGAAGTGCAATAAGCAGTAAGTACAGAATAAAGGTCTATAATATGTACAATAACTATACAGGTAAGTATTATGGACATAATTTACAGATATTAAATACCATAAGCACGATATACAGATAGGTGTACTATGAACATACTATACAGATGGGCTATGTAAAAGTGTATGTACACTATAGGCAGAACTATGAACATAATTTACAGTATTGCAATGGACAGTAAAGTGCATAGAAAAATATTTCAATGTGCAAATGGATTATACAGTGTTCCTGGATGAACAGGCAGTAGTGCAAGTAATAACAAGTTACTTTTTGCTTGTTGTGAGTAAATAAATAAATCAGAGTGTTGAAGAGGGGGAGGAGTCTATGTGTGGTGTGGGGGGTGTTGAGGGGTGTCAGAGGGCAGAGTTCAGCAAGGAGACAGCTTTAGGGAAAAAGCTGTTCCTGAATCTTGTGGTCCTTGTCCGGAGGCTCCTGAAACGCCTCCCGGAGGGGAGGAGGTTA
Organism: Carassius gibelio; assembly: GCF_023724105.1. Taxonomy (NCBI): domain Eukaryota; kingdom Metazoa; phylum Chordata; class Actinopteri; order Cypriniformes; family Cyprinidae; genus Carassius; species Carassius gibelio. Next base: position 35,888,185 of record NC_068402.1, on the reverse strand, counting down.
AACAGTTCGTGGTCAGGGTGAGAGGAGTCCTTGAGAATGCTGCGAGCTTGACGTAGACAGCGTTTCCTCTGGATGTCCTCAAGAGCAGGAAGTGGTGTCCCTGTGATTCGTTGGGCAGTTTTCACCACCCTCTGCAGTGCCTTGCGGTCAGCCACTGAGCAGTTCCCATACCAGACTGTGATGCAACTGGTCAGGATGCTCTTGATCGCACACCGGAAAAAGTTCACCAGGATGGATGAAGACAGCTGGTTCTTCTTCAGTGTCCTGAGGAAGAAAAGGCGCTGGTGAGCCTTCTTGACCAGGCTGGAGGTGTTTGTGGCCCAGGACAGTTCCTCCGAGATGGTGGTTCCCAGGAACTTGAAGCTGGAGACACGTTCAACAGCCAGCCCGTTAATGTGGATGGGGTCATGAGTGCTTCCATTCTTCTTCCTGAAGTCCACAATGAGCTCCTTGGTCTTATTGGTGTTAAGGAGCAGGTTATTGTCAGCGCACCATGTGGCCAGGTGCTGTATCTCTTCCCTGTAGGCAGTCTCATCGTTGTGACTGATGAGGCCAATCACCGTGGTGTCATCTGCAAACTTAATGATGGAGTTGGATCCATGCACAGGCTTGCAGTCGTGGGTGTAAAGGGAGTAGAGGAATAGGCTCAGCACACAGCCCTGTGGTACGCCAGTGTTAAGTGTGATGGTGGTGGAGTGGGTGTGGCCTGACCGAACATGCTGAGGTCCATTATCCAGTTGCAGAGGGAGGTGTTAATGTCCAGGTCTCCAAGTTTTGTGGTCAGCTTGGAGGGAATGACGGTGTTAAATGCTGAACTGAAGTCAACAAACAACATCCTAACATATGTGTTGTTATGGTCAAGGTGTGTGAGTGCAGAGTGCAGCACTGTGCATACTGCATCCTCTGTGCTCCTATTTCTGCGGTAGGCAAATTGGTGTGGGTCCAGTGTGGGTGGGAGGCAGTCTTTGATGTGTGCTAGGACCAGTCGCTCGAAGCACTTCATAATGATGGGTGTGAGTGCTACGGGGCGATAGTCATTGAGGCACGTTGGGGAGGAGTGTTTCGGTACTGGCACAATGGATGTAGACTTAAAACATGTAGGCACAGTTGCTTGGATGAGGGACAGGTTGAAAATGTCTGTGAAGACCCCTGCAAGCTGCTCTGCACATGCCCTAAGCACACGTCCAGGAATGCCATCAGGGCCAGCAGCCTTGCGTGCGTTGATCCGGCTCAGTGCAGTGTGGACATCTGTGGAGGTGAGTTTGAGAGGTTGGTGGTCTGAAGAGGCTGAGATTTTGGTGGCCGTCTCCTTGCTGTCGCTGTTGAAGCGAGCATAAAAGTCATTTAGCTCGTTAAGGAAGGAGACGTCCGTGACCGTTGGAGTGGAGTTGCTGGACTTGTAGTCACTAATGATCTGGATGCCCTGCCACATGCGTCGGGGGTCAGAGTTGGAAAAGTGTTCCTCTGCCTTCAGCTTGTAGCAGTACTTGGCCTTTTGATGCCCCTTTTCAGGTTAGCCCTGGATTTACTGTAGGCCTGAGCGTCGTCTGACCTGAAGGCGGTGTTGCAGGGGCTTTCAGCAGAAGTCGCACCTCCTTGTTCATCCATGGCTTCTGATTAGGGTATGTTGTTATCTGTTTTTCTGTTGTTACACTGTCAATGGTGGAGTTGATGTGATCCAGTACAGAGGAGGTGTAGATATCAATGTCTGTGTGACACTAGGTGTCCTCCTTCTCCCGGTGTCTGTCACCTTATCAACAATCATTCATGTCCGTCAATTCAGTCTTGCCCTTGCCTTGTCTTCTTGTTGTTTTCTTGTTGGATTTGGATATTCTGGTTTTGACCCTGCCTGGACCGTTTACCCCTTTGGATTACCCTTTAATAAATGACTTACCTGTAATTGGTTCTCTCGCCGCGTTTCTTGTAAAACTGATCGTGAGATAAATGATGGAATTTTAAATCTTACTTCATTCTGCAACAGACTAAACTCAGGACATGCCTTATGTGCTCTGTATGTTCTTCTTTAAGTCAACATGTCATGGAGACTTACCATGCAATGTAAGCATCAAACCAGCTGTTAAATGTCTACTTACAGGAAAATGTCATCTTTGACATGTTGCATTGAACCTTTTACTGTTATTAGGATAGAAAATATTTTTAGTCTTCAGTCTCTTATATGATTTGCATGAAAATATGCAATTATTAAAATCTGGAAACAAGTTAGTATTTTATAACATTTTAAGAAATACATTTTTGGTTAAATGTCTAAAAAAAAATTACTGTGGTCAACATACGCTCAAGATATTTGTATGTTTTATTCTACAGCATTAAATTATGGAAGGCCATTTCTGCCATAACAGAATTGCGAGATGTAAAGACCTCAAAGAATATTTATGAGAATTGTTAGATATAAATTCACAATCACAATTATTATTATTATTATTATCATTATTTTTATTTTATTTTATTTTTTTGGTGGAAATATAAAATATCCTTTGTGATATTTATGAAGCTTTTCCTTGTCTTGAAAAAGGCTAACAAGTTGCTAATGGTAATAATGCTAATAATAAAATAATTGCAGATGTCATTAAACATCATCGCATCAAACAGGTAAAATACACTTTAGTCAGTTTTATCAAGTTTATAATCACACTCTTGCATGCTATTCTGTAGAAATATCAGAAGCTTAAAGGTGACGACATAGATTTTTACTTCTGGTAATTTGTATTTGTAGGCTTCAGAATTCATAAACATTGTGTTCATTTGTGAAGATTATCTTGATGAGGGAGTCAGGGAGATGCTAACTTGCAGGTTGGTCTACAAAAATCATCACTGCAGCGCTCTATGTTGTGTGGGTCAGGATGCTCAAACAAACATGCCACAGAGAAACAGTTTTCAGACTTTAGGGGAAATGAACTTGATTCTGCACATTACACAGAGATTAGTTAAGTTAAAATAAGAAGAAGAAAAAAAACTGACACACACAATAGATTTCAGAAAAATAAAATGCTTTTTGTTCCGGTTGAATTGAAGCACTGAAATTGAACTTTACCAGTTGACCATCTATCACGAACACGTTTGCCATTTTCTGCACCATTACCTGCTAAAGGTGTCTGATGTCATTTGTGTTGCTAAATGTGCAGAAATGTATTCAAGTCCATCTTTGAGCAGGAGCAGATATGTTGCTGAGTGCTTCATTACAGCACATCTGACCAGGGTGTCCATTACTAACAGTCAGCTTCAGCAGGTGGGAGGGAAGTGTTTTAACATCAGCACTGCTAAGAAATACTGCAGGTTCAATACAAATTAGGCTCAATCCACAGTACCCACAGTACAGCTGTGTGAGAATATAATTCCTATTTTGCGACAATACAAGCAATCTTGCAGTTGAGATATCTCCCTGCTTGAGTTTACTGCATGTGAATGTTCAGAATGTTCTTACATTTTTGCAGTTGTTTTAGAGTTAGAAGTTGTACTATGTTGTCTTATGCGATGAAGTTAACAGAACAGATCATAAAGCAGAAAAGGTTAGAAGGTGATTTTTTTCACATTAAAGTCATGTTATCATGCATATTGTTTGTTTGTGTCAGCTATGTTTGCAGATTTTCCCTATTTTCTTCCATCTTAAGTGCCTCTCTGTAACTCTGACATTCAAGTAACTTCTGTGCTTAATTGAGCTTAACTTATACTGAATCCAAAACATACCTCAACCATTTGAACTTTGAGTGAACCAATGTAAAGCTTTTGGACATAAATGAGCACTATAGTGTGCAGGTTTGAAAATAAGTAGTCCACTTCATTTTATACTTCATAAACCCTTTATAGCAAGTAATACACATTCAAGAAAGATAATATCATTCATATACCTGTTTGTGTGAGCTTGCATTGCCTCTAACTCTTTGACCTTGTCAATATCCATAATAAAACTGATTTAAGCAATGTCTAATGCAGCTCTTGGGTGCCTTATTTTATGTGTAGCTCTAGAAAGCATGCTTGTCCTTCTTGAGTTGTGGTCTCTTTGGGCAATGAGCTGTTTATTCTTCGTTTCTGAGGCTGCACGAGCAGGTGGTTGTGTCTGGGAGCCGACTGGAGAGTAGTGAGGTATTGACTCTCGCAGGAACTGAAAGCTGTGAAGTGTCCAGGCTCATAAAAGCACACTTGTCCGCACTGAGGCGCGTATGCATTATAGATGTGGAGAAACACTGAGAAAATGTGACGGGTGGCAGCAGGAAGGAGGAAGTCATAAAATTAGGACTCTGAGGAAAATGTTGAAACAATGAAACTATCCAGACCTCATCATATACCGAACCACACAAATGTGCTATATTTTTAGAGAATTGATGTATGTTATATAATTCTACACCTTTTCACACATATTGTCATATTGGCATATTTAGTTTTTTATTGATTCTAATAACTAATAAAGTCTCAATTTTATATTCTTCCTTAACTGTTTTATTTATTAATAATTCAGTTGAAAATACGGTGCTGTTTAATGTGTTACAGAAACTACCAGTTAAAAAAAAACGGTAATACTGTGTAATTAAATTTTAAAATAATTATTTTCTATTGAAATATATTGTACAATGTAATTTATTCCTGTAATGCAAAGCAGGATTTTTAGCATCTTTACTCCAGTCTTCAGTGTCACATGATCCTTCAGAAATCATTCTAATTTGCTGCACAATAAATATTTCTGAATATTGTGTTGAAAACAGTTAAGCTGCTTAATGATTTGTTGAAACCGAAATACACTACCTCTTAAAAGTTTGAGGTATGTAAGATGCTTTAGAAATTAATAACAATACTTTTATTCAGCAATTATTAATTAACAAAAAAAATATTGAAAGTGAAGTGACATTCAGCCAAGTATGGTGACCCATACTCAGAATTTGTGCTCTGCATTTAACCCATCCGAAATGCACACACACAGAGCAGTGAACACACACACACACACTGTGAGCACACACCCGGAGCAGTGGGCAGCCATTTATGCTGCAGCGCCCGGGAGCAGTTCGATGTCTTGCTCAAGGGCACCTAAGTCATGTTATTGAAGGTGGAAAGAGAGCTGTTCATGCACTACCCCCACCCACAATTCCGTCCGGCCCGAGACTAGAACTCACAACCCTTCGATTGGGAGTCCAACCCTCTAACCATTAGGCCACGACTTCCCCTTTAAGGTTATTTGGTTTAAAATAACCCTGACATCACAATATTAAGCAGCAAAAATGTTTTCAACAATGATAATACTAAGAACTGTTATTAATAATTGAGCACTAGGGTGGGAAATAATGCTAAAAAAAAATTCAGCTTTGCTTCAAATGAATATATTGCATTTTAAAATAAATATTTAAATTGAAAACGAATACATTTTAAAATATATATTTAAATAGAAAACAATGAAAAATAATATTTCACAATGTTTTTACTCTTATTTTTCTTCAAATAAATGCAGCCATTGTGGGCATAAGAGACTTATTTCAAAAACATTAAGAAATCTTAATTATTCCAAAGATTTGATTTGATTTGATGTTCTTTTTAACCACGTACGATCAAAATTGTAATCAGTTGAACTTTAACATTTATAAATGCCATAAATGAGGACCTAAGAGGCACAGAGTTATAGGAATGACCTTCACAGATATGTTGCATTAGTTCATAAGGCTCACACTGTGTTTTCTGTGTTAATCATGTGCTGAAACTTTTGTTGCACTCCAGAGACTCTTTAGGATTTATACTGTATATGAAATGACTTGAAGGCATGTTATGGGATAGATATAAATCTCACGTCTGATAGATATTCGAGCCCACTGTCACCTGCGCTGTACACATCAGAGTTTTGTTGATCTCAGCAAGAATTTTCCTGAGAACGGCAAAAATGTATCATGACCGACTCGCCTTGTTCTTACATTGATGGAATGATATCAGGCATGAAGCATGCTTGTTTATTAATAATCACACGTAAACATTGATTTTAAAGACGAATGTTTTGTCATGTTATACTTGAATTCATGCTAGCAAACTAAACTTAGTATTACAGTGTGATATTGTGTCATTTTCTCTGCATGGCATGTTTAATAGTTCCAACTTTGATCTGAACCAAAGCATATATCAATAGTCAAGAAAGAAATCCCAGGACTTAATGAATGAGACCTGAGACATCATTTCATTTATTTTGAGCATGCTGAATCCTATATGATCATGCATCAGGACAACAACACTGCATATACTGGATATCTCATGGTAGGAGCACTGTGCAGCATCCTTAAGGATTTTTGGGTGGGTCTTTAATTTAGACTGAACTCTTTAGTTAAAGTAGCATACCTACCAAGTCAACCCTGTTGATTACTGCTGTTACCACCCATACCAATGATCTCAATCGCTTGTCAAGCGTCTCATCCCATCTGCCAGAAGAGCAACTTTCTACTCAGAAAGGCATATATTCCATCACTTCCTCTCCTGCTGAGCATCAAGGTCTTTCTTTGAAATAACTTCTGTTGTTTCATACTGTAAGTCAGCACTGATAATAGTCACCAAGTAGTTTGAGGTACTCCACCAGTCAAAAGAATGGTGCAGAATGAAGATTTGGCTGGATTGAGCTCTTCCGTGGGCCTCGAGATCACCTGAGCAGCTCCCCACAGGAAATTCAATCTTGCTAGATAAGCGTACGTGTGTTTAAGCGAAGGCCACACTCATTATCTGTATTGCAACAATAAGTGTATAAGTGTGTTAAGTCCTTCAGGAGAAAACATGCCATGTAAGAATACAGATAGTTTCTAACTGATTATTAGACCTTGAGATACATTTTGAATTGCTGTTTTGCTAATCGTTATTGTACTGAATTTCAATAAATAAAAGGAAATTTCTCATTTTTATCTCAGAATTTAGACTTTTTTTTCTCTCAACTGTGTGGTTCCACTTAGCATTTCTGCAGATGCAAGTTATAAAGTCTGAATCATTTGATATAGACTCGCGATTCTGTTACAAAGTCAGAAGAGCTAGATATTAACTCGCGATTTTGACTTTTTTTCCTAAGATCACAACTTTAAATCACAATTCTGACTTTATAACAATTCTAAGAAATTATAATATTTTAAACAAAACGTCAGAATTGTGACTGATTTTTATCCTCTACAATTCCCAATTCTTAATTCTGAGTAAAATATAGATAAATATTGTCACATTTACTTTTTTTATATTTTTTTTATCCCGTTGTAGAAACATACAACAGCATTTTAGTGCCACGATGAAGAGATTAAAGTCATAATATTTTGAGAATAAAGTAAAAATTATGAGAATAAAGTCATAGCATTATAAGATAAAAGTCATAATACTTTGAGAATAAAGTGGATGCATTATGAAATTTAACTAATAAAGTTTAAGGATTTTAAGAATAAGGTAAATATTACAAAAATAAAGTAATAGCAATACAAGATTTAAGTCATATGTTTAGAATAAAGCTGTAATGTTTCAAGAATAAATTATATTGCATAAATAAAGATAAATCATGTGAAAATTATCTTCACATGTATTTAACAGTAATTAAAATGTTCTAAAGGCTGAAGCTTGAAGTGATATTTTTAATAAACATATTTAAGGTCAGTCGACTTTGTGGAGACGGAACACATTTTGCTTTCACTGCAGGGATCAAATGTCCACACAACGCCAGTAAAACCGAAAATCAGCTGTGTTGTGAGAATCAGCAATGTTTACTCATGAGAGACTTAATAAAGCAAGTACAGCAAATCAAGTCTTTATGAAAATCTAAAGACGCAGTAAGATTTATGTCATGGTTTGAGGTTTGGGGGGTTAGAAAATATCCATCGCTCAGCACAAAAAACAGAATACAGACACAACTAAAAGCTGATCCTGATCTGCACCACATGACTCATCCATGCCTCCTTTGCTTCATGAATTCATGTCAGCATGCTCCGTTCGACCCTGATTGACGTGGTGACACTCACGCTGTATCTTCTAGGTAGCGCTTGCCTTCAGAACGGCAGCAGGCGTGGAGTTAAGGCACGGCTCAAGAAGCTGTTCCTATGCTCTTCTACCAAAGCACCATCCACCACTACCCAAAGCAAGTCTTCTCTCAACACAAACCTCCAACACCTTTCCTCAGAGAGCTCTTTTGCTATTAGTGTATTGTCCACATGCATGTGAAAAAGAAGTGTGCTTAATTGTATTGAATGCACTTGTACTTTAATTTTTTAAAACATTACTGCCAGGTTATATCATTTTAACAATATAATAAAAGGCCACTTAAGTGAGCTTAAAAATACTGTTCACCCATTTACTCACCTCCACTTGTTCCAAACCTGTATGAGTCTTAAGAATATATTTTGAAAAATGTTGATCACAGTTGATGGTACTATGAAGGTCAATGGTTACCGTCAACTGTTTGGCAATTTGAGTAAAATAAAATGATGTCAGAATTTTCATTTTTGGGTGAACTATCCCTTTAAGAACACTTATAAATAGGGCAATTTGTAATAATGTCAAAATTAAAAGTTTACTTTAAAAGTGCTATCCAATATTGCATTTAAAGATGATACATTTTTAATGTACTACATGGCCATTTCATCCTTACAAATGTGTAATTGCAGATATACTTAAATGTATGACGTACAGTACGCGTTTCTGTAAAAGTTAAGTTTAGGTTATTATAAATGCTTGTCAATACATATAGCGGTACATGTTAAACATATTTCAAAGACAACAGAAGTAATTATGAAATTGCATATAAATATACACTTAAGTCTTATTAAGTAGGTCAAAAAGCACTCTTAAGTTCAACGCTTAAGTATTTTCTTTGCATTCAACATTATATTTAATTCGCACTTTAAAATATTTTATTTCCATAATAAGTACTCCTTTTAAAAGTATGCTAAAGTGTAATTCTTTTTTCACGAGTGTAGTGTCAATGCTTTCATTTCTTTTTCTTTAACTATTTCATCTTTGACCTCTGTATTTATTTTCCTCTCACTCTTTTCATATTCTTATGTAAGCCAGAGACATCTGTACTAAAGTCTTCCAGATGCTGAGTATTATGATTTGTCGTCTGAGTAACTCCTGCTCTATTCTTGTCAAGGTTATGTTCTTTAAAAACCAACTTGGAAGAGAAAAAAATTCTAGGAACATCACTGCAGCAAATCCTAAATACCTAGCAAATGATTAACTGTCATCGTTATTGCTGATTGTTAAAATGCTCTATTTTGTGCTTTTATTGAACAGCTTTCAATGCCAAAGAATGCTTCTGTTTAAATTCTTATGATTTGTGTTATGAAACAGGGCTGTTTGCATGAAGTGGTAATGATACAACAATTACTCTAATTGCATGTGATCATTATACCCCCAGAAGGACGAGACGAGAAAATGATGTTCATGTGTGTCAGTTCTGTTTGCCAATCTTTTGATGAGCCATCTTCCGAGGATCAGAGGGTCATATGTCAGCCATTAGTCTTCCACGCTTCAGGTGTCACAGTAATCACTGTGCCTCCCAATAGCACCCGTCACCACCCATTGATTAATGTTCAGAGACTCACTCTACATTTCATTGCTTTATTGGCTTCTGCTCCTCACTCATTATTAAGTTTATTTAGCCTTTGGGGGTGAAAATAATGTATAAATCTCAGACACAAATACTATTGGATGCTAGAGGATCTAAGTTAATGTACAAAAACACAGTTACATATACAGAAATAGTTTTATCAGGGTTCAAATACAAGCTGAAAGCTTATTTAGATTTAAGGCTAATGAGAATGATACACCAAGTCCTGTTAAGATCCTATGGACAGATGGAAAGACTTGATTTGCTCTAAAACCTCATCAGTCAGACAGAATTGTACATATTTGCTATATTCACTGTGTGGTGCTGCTTTCATACAGCAGTTCACTAAAGTTAATATTGAGTAACTTGCATTTCAGACACAATAAATTGCAAGTTACTGTGTGTTTTTGCTTTCCCAAGTTGTTGTGCATCTCTGAGCATTAGTGATGCTTTGCTCGTGAATGAATTGGTGCTTTTGAACAAATCAGTTGAGTGAATGATTCAATGACTCACTCATAAAGGCAGTCACTTGTTTTGTTCATGAAGGAATCAGTGCTTTTGAACTTATCTGTTGAGCAAATGTTTCAATGTCTCATTCATTTAGGAATTCACTTGTTTGGTTCATGGTTCATGAATTAATCGTTTTTTTTTTTTTTTTTTAAATAATTTGAGCAAATGATCAGTGTCTTTGAGTAAATCAGTTCAGTGAATGATTCAAAGATTTCTCATACAGGCATTAACTTATTTTGTTAATAAATAAAACAGTGTTTTTGACCAAATCGGTTGAGTGAATTATTCAGTGACTCACTCATACAGACAAATTGGTTGAGTGAATGATCGGTGACTGATTCGGTGACACTTATAAAGACAAACTGCATCTGAATATGCACACTTCCCTTATTGAATAGACAAAAACAGTATGTAAAAAAAAAGAGTAGAATTCATAAAACAGTAGCCAAAAAGTACCCAGATCATCTGTTTCCGCTGAGATTTTGATGATGTGAGGCCATTGGTCCATGGGAGAGGACGAATATGACAAAAGTTGCACATCCAGATTACATTTACACTACACACATTCATACTATCTTCTACATACATTTTAACACTCGCAAAGTACTTATTTAAAAGAAGTATGTACTCTGAGAATATGGCATATCTGAGAGCAGCCAGTCACTTAGTAAAAACAGTGTTTGAACAAATCGTTTAAGTGAATGATTCAATGACTTCCTTAAAAATATTCACTTGTTTTTGCTCATGAGTGAATCGGTGCAAATTGGATGAAGTGATTGCTTCAATGATTTGTGGTCATCTAGTGGTGTATTGATGTAACCGTGTATAATTTCTGTCAAAATTTAGTTTTAAGTACCTATGAACCTTTTATATATCTCATATATTTGATTTTCCCTGTTGAATACAAAGATCTCAATGTTTATATGTTTTGTCATTATTTGGTCCACTACTTATTTATCAATAATAGAAATGTATAGTATTTTAGTGTGAGCAGCTGGATGGTAACCCTAATGTTGTGTGTTTCTCTACAGATAGTGTCGAGGATGAGCTGGAGCTGTCTGCTGTGCGCCATCGACCAGAAGCTTTGGAGTTGCTGGAGGCTCAAACACGTTTCTCACGAAAAGAGCTTCAAATCCTCTATCGGGGCTTTAAGAATGTGAGTCAATGCTTCTGACTTCAAAAACAGAGTTAGAATTTTTTTCTTTCTTTCTTTCATTTTGAATTAAATTGTATTCAGTATAAAGTTATTGATTTTTTTTTATTCCTTTTGAGCATTGGTTTGATGTGGAACATGCCAAACTCTGCAGAAAAACTATCACGCTTGCTACAATAATCAGGTCAGGAAAGGTCTCTAGAGTGTCCCTGAGGCAGAAATGTCCTTTCTCACCTCTGGTGCACAATGTAATGAGACAACACCAAATTAACTTGACCCAAATTGTCAGGTGATAAGCGTGAGAGAGGCACAATGGTCCTTTATTATCACACTCTCAAGGGGAGATATCAGAAGGTGCAGTCCTTCCTTCAGATCACACAAACACACACAAACTGTTAACAACTGATGACTGCACCGAGGTTTACTGGCACCCTCAATACTGTCTTGTTAATTTTCCCATGAGGTGTCCCAGATACTGTAAATGTTACATCTGGTTTCTTTTTTCTTCTACTTTTTTTCACTTTTAATATCATCTGCCATTTCATTTTTGACTATCAAGTTCTAAAATCCTTCAAAAGAGATTTAATTAGTAAATCATTGTCAAGGGTCCTGTCCCAAATGCCACCCTAAACCCTCATGTTCCTCCTGTGACTGCACACTTTGATGTAGTTTTAGGGCTGAGCAAAAGGGCACATCGAGGGCACGTGTGCTTTGTTCTTAAACCTAAGTTATTGAACTGGTCACCCTACGGTCTGGTGAATTTCACAGACTTGGATACGCAACACACTATTGCGAGTGTGCAACACCTCATCAGGGGTGTTTGTGGGACAGGCCTGGCTCACCACAGCTTGTTATTCTTGTTATTCTTGTTTAGCTGTCATACTAATTACAGCCACTTGTCTCCATGATAACACTGTATGTTATAGTCAGATACTTGCCATTAGAAAGGATTTTCTTCTCCATTGACATTTTTTTCTGTATTTCAAAGGACACCAGTGTTAGTCAGAGAGGAGAGTTTGTTCATTTATTTGTTGGAAAATAGACAGGACATTTAAAATGTTTCAAAGATTTCTGTTTCGAATAAAAGGATGTTTCGCTTTCAGTCGGTCACTCTCGACGCCACGTCGGTGACCAACGAATATGGGATATCGCTTCGATAGACCAATCCACTTCGAGTGTGAACTAAACGAGCCAATGCACATTGGCATGCAATTATTGCATCCAGCTGTCGCTGATCACTGCGTGAGTATAAGAAGGCAGCAGGTGCAATGCATTCCAGCTTTTCGCTTCAGAGCCGAGTGTTAGGATCGCTCTGCTCAACTGTGTCTGCTACAAGTTCAGCATGCTCTCGGAAGCTTTGTGTGTTGGCGAGACGGCGCTTCAGCGGCGGTCGTTCCTGTGTCGAGTGGATTGCACATTTCAGTCTGCACTACCCCTGTCGTGTTGCAAGCGGCCAATTCCCCTGTGCACCTCAGCACTAAAAGAGCATTTCATAAAGAGCAAATTTCTCTAAAAGAGCTTCACGGGTGCATCTTTGTAAAGATGACAGATCGTTCCTTATAAGAATGCCGTTTCACCCGTGCGTTTCTGAGTGCAGTTGAATACAGGGAACTCTTGGCACGGACGTACTGGCTCACAGCTGGCCGTGGCACCTACGCAAGTATGCGTTTCCTCCAGTGAGCCTTCTCGCACAGATACTGTGCAAAGTCCGGGAGGACGAGGAGCAAGTCTTGCTAGTAGCGCCGTATTGGCCCACACGGATTAGTGCTCCTTGCAACAGCCCCTCCTTGGCCAATTCCTCTGATGAAAGGATCTACTGACTCAGAGATGGGGCACAGTTTGGCACCCGCATCCAGACCTTTGGAAACACCATCACTTCGGCAAGAGCACCGTCTACGAGACACGCTTACGCCTTGAAGTGGAACCTGTTCATCGAGTGGTGTTCTTCTCACCGAGAAGACCCCCGAAGATGCCCAATTGCGGTCGTGCTGTCCTTTCTGCAGCAAGGGCTGGAGCGAAGGCTGTCTCCCTCCACCCTCAAAGTCCAGGTTGCTGCTATTGCTGTGTACCATGACCCCATGAATGGGAAGTCTTTGGGTAAGCATGTCCTCATCGTCAGGTTCCTTAGAGGGGCCAGGAGGTTAAATCCATCCCGGCCCCCCTCTTTAACCTCTTGGGACCTGTCTCTAGTGCTTAAATCACTACAACAGGGCCCATTCGAGCCTTTGCATTTAGTTGAGCTAAAGTTTCTTTCATTGAAAACTCTGCTCCTGCTTGCACTGGCCTCCATCAAGAGGGTAGGGGACCTGAATGCATTTTCAGTCGACGATTCATGCCTAGAGTTCGGGCCAGCTGACTCCCAGGTAATCCTGAGGGTTGAACCTGTGGTGAACCTGCTAGCGCTGCCCCTGGAGGAGGCAGACCCAGCCCTGGCTTTGCTTTGTCCCGTCCGAGCATTAAGGTGCTACGTAGACTGGACACAGAGCTTCAGGACCTCAGACCAGCTCTTTGTCTGTTACGGAGGGGGAGTGCCATCTCTAAACAGAGGATGGCCCACTGGATTGTGGCTGCCATAACCCTGGCTTATCAGGCTCACTCAACTAGAAGTGTTGCATCCTACTGGGTGCTGGCTCGTGGCGCCTCGCTGACAGATATTTGTAGAGCTGCAGGCTGGGTGACCCCTAATAGTTTGCTAGGTTCTATAGCCTTCGTGTAGAGCCGGTATCCTCCTGTGTTCTCACCTCAAACGGGTAGTGGCACTGAGAGGCCCCGGTTAGTGTCGGCTTGCTTAAACTGCTCCATAGTGTCCGTACTGTAGACCCTGTTGAGATCCTCCATCACCCTAAGTAGCTGGACGCGGAGGAACGTCCGGCGCCAGGCCTTCATGATGTATCCGTGAGAACCATGGAAGAGTGGGTTCCATATTGAGACCTAAGACCTAACTCGTATGTGTATAGTCCAAGGTATAGCCTTAGAGCCTGTGTTTCCCCGGCAGAATTTCTCTGTATACTGATGCTATATGTGTATTTGCCTCCGAGACCTCCTTCCAGAAGGATGGGGCTTCCGCAGCGTCCCTCCTTCAGGGAACGTCTCGGTAACGTACGTAACCCTCGTTCCCTGATGGAGGTAATGGAGACGTTATGTCGCATGACATATGGGGTCTCACTTAGGAGGCAAATCATCACTGAGTTTAAGAGAAATAGCCAATGAAAATTGGCTAGTGGATTTAACATACCTGAGCCACTCCCCGTGCCAACGGGTATAAATAGGGCGACAGGTCCATCCACTCATTAGGTTTTACGCTGAGGAAACGAGAACGTGTCCCGGCAACAGCGACCGGTTCAAGGTTGTGGCATGGGGACATAATGTTTCCGTTCCCTCCACCAGGGAACGAGGGTTACGTATGTAACCGAGAAGTTCCCTATCTGTTGGTCACTACGAGTTATGTCGAATGACATATGGGGTCCTATGGAAAACGCGACAACCTGAACACCGTCACAACTCTGTGGCGCTGCAATTGTCGGCAAGACGTGGCATGCCACAAAAGCTACGCTTAAGGTCGTAACCTTCCCAAAGCCCCAGCGCAAATTCACTGACATTGGTACCGAAGGGGCCAGAGGGTGAGTACATCGCTGCTGGAGAAGGCCACGCTGCTGTTCCGCCCACACAAAGTTAATGGAAGGGATTTCAACCTTCAGAGAAAGATTGCTTCAAATCTTCCCTGTTTGTTCTTTCAGCTTATCAAGACAATGGGGAAGCGAGCCTTAGGAAAAGGTCACTACAGAGACCACATCCTACCCGTAGGGAGGTGACATGTGGAGATACTGATATGGACTGACCCAGGAGGCAGTACTACATATGGAAGGGGTCTCTGAGGCAGGTCCTAACTTAGAGTAGATGGTGGCAGATCACTTAGGTCTGCAGCGTCCCATCCAGAAGCCACACATGGAGGTTCCAAAGATCTGGACGCGGGTGCCAAATGGTGCCAAGCCCCTGAGAGAAGAGGTCCCTCACGCATACTTGTGTAATGCCTGAGGACAGCTGTGTGCCAGTGCATCCGTGCCCAGGGGGGCCTGGGACAGGGAATAGTACAGATGGCAGTGGGAGGACTCGTGGGAAGCGAACAGGTCTACCTGGGCTTCCCTGAATCGACTCCAGATCAGCTGGACTATCTGGGGATGGAGTCACCATTCCCCGGGAAAGGTGAGCTGTCATGAGAGCGCATCGGCTGTACGATTGAGCTCCCCCGGGATGTGGGTAGTGCGCAGCGACTTGAGCTACGTCTGACTCCAGAGGAGGAGATGGCGGGCGAGTTGAGACTCGCGTAAGTTGAGACTCGTGAGAATCGCTTAACCGAGTCGGACCGCCCAAATGAGCCAGCGTGAAGGGTTGGGCAGCGCAAGCCACGTTCCCAAACTCCGTACAAGTGGCCCCAAAGGGACAGTTGGCATACCCGCAGTGGTGCAGCAATGGGGAGTTGTGTTGGATGGCCCAGAAGGCATTGCGTTCCGAGTCATCACAGCCACACTCCTCGTGTTCCTGGAGGAACTGGCCAGAGACGCGTGGAGAGGCGCTGTGTCTCCGAACCGCGACCTCTTGACCGCTGGTGAAAGGGGGCGTCATGGGTGAGAATGAGGATGCAGTGCATCGTTTATCATCAACCACGAGCCTTGCAATTCGGAGGAAAGGGAAATTTCTCTTTTATGAAAAAACAGAACAGAAAAAAAAAACTGAGGATTCTCCACCCGGCCCTCCTCCGGGGAAAGTAGTGGCTCTGTCTCTCTCCCACATCTCCGAGTTGCCTGTGTCAGGGCCGCTTAGTCGTCTTCCTAGAGGACTTTGCAGCCAGAAGTGACACGGGGTGCGCCGCTCTCCTGCATGGGGCTCAACGCGCCGGCCTTGAAGAACTCTCAGCACGGTGCGGAGCTGGTGTGGAGGACGCAAGGGGGCGCCCACGCTGACGAGAAGGCTGAGGAATCGACATCTGATCCCCGGCGGCAAACTGAATGACCTGTTGGGACTGCCATAAGACAGCCCAGCAAAATCACCCAGAAGCTGCACAGGGCAAACACTGCGGAAGGGGTAAGAGGTCCGTGGGGTGTGGCCCGGCGGAGAAGCTCTCACTGTCACCTTCAAATCTCCCAGAGCACTAGCCGGCGGTCCTCTGCTCGTGGTAGGGAAACCGGAATGGAAAAGGGAGACGCGATCACAGCGTTGCCATGGTCACACACGCAGTGCGTGCATGAACCATCCACGAACAGGCCTTCAGCGTGCTGAATGCCCAGACACGGAAGACAACGATCGTGGCCGTTGTCAGAGAACAGGAAACGACCGCATCCAGAAGGACGCGGACGAAACGACATCTTTAAAAAGGCACGAATCGTCTGTGATTTGCTCTTTTAGGAAATCTGCTCTCTTAGTTGAAGCGCCCAGGGGAATCGCTGAAAGGGACACCACTGTTTGCACCGCACCGCCAACCAGAACAGCTTCCGACACAGCAGATGAATGGCTTTGTGAAGTATAACAGCTTTCATACAACCACTCGGCTCCGAAGAAAAAATCTAATGAGTGGAAGCACCTGTCGCCCTATTTATACCCGTTGGCACGGGGAGTGGCTCAGGTATGTTTTAAATCCACTAGCTAATTTTCATTGACATTTTCTCTTAAACTCAGAGATTATTGGCCTCCTAAGTGAGACCCCATATGTCGTTCGACATAACCTCTCCGTGACTGACAGATAGGGAACGAGGGTTACCATACGTAACCGAGACGTTCTTTTCAACTTTCTGTTCTTCAGAGAATCCTGAAAAATGTTTCACCGTTTCAACAAAAAATTTAAACAACACAACTGTTTTCATTGATAATAAGAAATATTTCATCTTATTAGCAAATCATCATATTAAAATGATTTCTGAAGGATCTAAGTAATTACTGCTGAAAATTCTGCTTCGCCATCACAGGAATGAAATATATTTTATAGTATTAAACTAGAAATTAGTTATTTTGAATAGTAATAATATTTTACAATATTACAGTTTTTATTGTATTTTTGATCAAATAAATGCAGAACTGCTGCCTCAAAGTACAAAGAAATAAATAAGTGTTCAGTTCACTCTGATCAGAACAAATAGTGCTGAGAGAAGTTTGTTTGGGAGAAAGTGGAAGTCATGCACAATAATCTGTTCATAGTGGATTTTACAGATGAGAAGATTTCATTTTATGAGATATGGTGGTCATATTTTTCTTCTTACTAGGTTAATTACACTCCACAAATGACCATGGCCTAAATTAAACTTGATTATCTGCAAATTAGCTGAAAAAGAAAAATGAACTGAATTTGCTACTAACAGAGTATTTCAGAATTTTCTCTTTGTGTTATTTTGGTTGTATTATCCCATGACTCCCATGAACTAGTGGTAAGCTAAAAACAAAACATGCCAGATATTCTGTCCTTGATCCTCTGTGTGCCGTCAGTGAATGATCATGCTTCAGTAAGCTGATTTTTTTTTTTAATTACAGTCTGTGTATCTTAACGCTGTTAATGAACCCTGCAATGCTCCTGGAGTTTTGATAATGTTGAGAAGACTTTGGCAGTGATGGTTTCTGATGAGAGCAAGGTGTCTCTTAAAAGGTAATTACATGGGGTCTCTCTCACGCTGCCTGCACAAGAGACCGTGGATGACAGCTACACAAAACAATCCCCTTTAATTAACCAGAGCTCACTGTAACACCACTGAACTTTCTCAGACACAGCCTTTCTATGTCAAAGATGTGAAGAACTGGTTAAGACAAAACAACTTACCGTAGGGCTTCTTTCATGTAGCAGAGCACAAGGTAATTGGTGGTGCAGAGGACACATTTCAGACAGTTTGTTGTTATTTATAAAAATTCAGGATGCAGAATAGCAGATGATTTGCCATTTAAACATGCATATCATGACAGTGTACAGTGAGTATTTGGAAATGTTATCTTGAAGGAATAGTTCACCCAAAAAAATGAAAAATTGCTGGTAACTGTACTTACCATCAAGTCATCCAAGATGTAGATGAGTTTGTTTCTTGATCAAAAATGTAGCATTGCTTCACTTGCTCACCGGTGGGTCCTCTGCATTGAATGGGTGCCGTCAGAATGAGAGTCTAAACATCTGCTAAAAACATCACAATAATGCACAAGCAATCAACGCCACTCCATCCATCTGTATACTGTATACTGAATATATAATGTTATACTGTATACCGAACACATATGCCCTGACTAAATTTTCGGCCAACAGATTCAATTTCTATTCTGAGAGTATGACAGACAGTCCTCTCAGTCCTCCTCTCAATACACAGCAAAGGGAATACTGTAATCAGGTTTCATATCTGGCTCTGAACGCCAGAGGCTGCTTTGTGATTATTTGATTTTCATGTCGTTTTATTGCTCAGAGTTTTGCCATGTACTGGTACATGTGGCCACTTTATAAAAGTCGATTATTTTGCCCTGCAGACGGACGCTTCATTACGTCAGGTCCAAACATGCAATGTGTTTTCCAAAACATTCTTAACAGATTAGTTCAAAGATCAGTCTTTTATTATTTCCACAGTCATGAAAAACTTGAAAATATCAGGCCATTTTCAAAATGTGGCTTTCCAGGCCTGGAAAAAGACAGGGAAATGAATCCCATCTTAGAAGTGACAGAGAAAAGTGAATTGTCATAGTGAAAATACATTTCATGCATGGTAATGCACAGCTTTGTCAAATAAAAAAAGATGCAAATGTATTTTAAAATCCATCTATGCAGCAGCACACACACACACATGCAAAAAGTAGATGATTTTGATTATTTAGTCACTTCTGGTCACAAAAAAATAATAATTAAAAATATAATAAAATAAATAACTGAAATCTAATTTCTTGGGTATGTAAACTAAAGATGTCTAAGCAATTTTCTGCACTTATACCTTGCTTGAAATAGTAACACTCTAAAAGCATGTTTCATAATTGCTGCAATTACCAAACCATTTCTACCAGAAAGACTCGGGAGATAGAAGTATGTAAGAAGCATACATTTATTGACAGCTCAGCGAGCACAATTATACATTTCTTTGGCGGAAGGCCCCGTCCATGGTTCGTAATCCGAGGGTAGCGAATCTGCATTTCCTGCCTGAAGACGAAGGCAGGGGCGCAGCAGACCCCCCCTGGAAGGTAAGGACAGGACCATCCTGGTGGTGGTGGGGAGGGTGGAGGTTGTCGCGTCGGCATCTGCGAACTCAAACATGTGTAAGTACGATCTTTTATACAGGAGTATAAAGACAAGATTGGATAATGATGAAGGTAATTAGTGACGAAGTGATTGAGTCTTCCTGGCAGAACTTAGGCTAAAGCTTCCATTTATGATAAAGCAACAGCAATCATCTCGAAAAAGCGTCCCGCTCTACAGTTTAATCTAATCAAATTCCTGGGGTCCAAATGACACTGTTCCAGCTAGTATAATTTTGGATTGTTCAGTTGTTGAGATCCTTCATATGACATACAGAGTCATATTGTATGTGTTTATCATTGCTCGAGTGCAGTATGGACAGATTTCTCTTATTATACGATCTATGGAAGCATTTTTTTAAAAGATATCATGCACAAGTTACAGGTATAAAGACAGTTAGTGATGCTAAGGCATAAACATCAGAATGGACTTTATTTTGTGCTGTGGGATGTTTGGTCTTCATCATATAATAGCACAGATTATGTCAACAAAAATGACACCTCTATTGCTCAGTTTAAATTGCAACCGGAAGGATGAATACCTTGCTACTTTGCTGCTACTTTACTGATCTGTTTCTTCATATAAAGCTGAATGTTAACAAGCTGTCAGAATATAGTGTTGTGCTTTGCATAAACTAGTTAAAGAACATTACAGTTCTCAGCTCTTTTGGTACAAATGTGAATTAAAACAATACATCTAACAGTTTGAATCAGAAAGTATAGTGGCATCTTCTGCGAGACCGCGACATTAATTCATTTTATTGCTTTTGTTTCTGTCGTCAACGGAGATGCTTTGTTAAAAATGTGATTTCACTTTATTTTAGCTGGTTTATCATTTTGAGGGGGGGAACATGAGTAATACTGGAACTGCCTAATGAAGGTTTGCTAAATAACGGGTCTTATAAAGTTCAGTCTGTAATCACTTTATCTGTCAGACTATCACTGCTTTAGTGATATTTAAATAAAAGCAATAATGGGCATCTTTTATATCTGCTACAATTTCAGAAATTAAAAATAAAATACACTATTTTATGATTTATCTTCACCAGACGTCTTGCAGCTCCCTTATCAAGAATACTAAAGGAACTGCATTGCTGGTGTTGTGAGACAGCAGTCGTCCTCTCATAATTCCTTCTCAGGCTTGAAAAGATCATTTCTGAAGAGCCACTCATAAATGTGTTTACTTCACCAAAACGTCTGCGATCCCTTCATCAGACAAGCATGAAAATATTGGTTATCTTGAGAAGGTCGATCTGATTTTCAAAGATTCATTTTTAGTGCAAGTCATTACGTAAAATCGAATGCATATTCAAGCATTTAGCGTGCACATTCCTCACAAGTTATTAGTGATACAACATGCAGACTTCAATGCGTGAGAAATCATATATGAGGTCTAACATTACCTATTGATGAGTGATACTAGAGTAAAGAATTGTGATCCTACAACACTGGAATTTTTTTTTTTAAGTCCAACAAGCACTTGCAATCTCTCTGAGCTCGTTTATTTGAAATGAAGGAGAGTCATGTGAGATTATGTTCAATGCTGCAAATGCACTTCTAGCGCAATGTGTTTGCCTGCCGCTACACATTTTTATTTATGATGCCTATTAGAATGAGAATGGACTATGTGTTTATTGCTCAGCAATGCTGCCATTTCCTATTTGGATGTTCATGCTCATAATGGTTCTCTTGGTGAAATCACTCCTCAATAACATCTCAGTACCGTTGTAATGGAAATGTCTGTATCTGTGTTTTTCAGGAATGCCCCAGTGGTGTGGTCAACGAAGACACATTTAAGGAAATTTACGCTCAGTTTTTCCCACAGGGAGGTGAGTGGATTTAAAGTCATATATTCCCTTTTACAGTTATACTGTATAGCATTTTTAATACAACCTGATCTGACCCTTTATAATATTTTGTTGGTGTAAGCTGTTGTAAATTTGAATAAGCCAGTTAATTTTAAATGTTACCATTTTAGTTTACCTGACAAAACATACTTTTATTATTATTATAGTTATTTAACAAAACATACTGTATTATTGCAAATATATATATATATATATATATATATATATATATATATATAATTTTTTTTTTTTTGCAAAACTGGCTTATTGGGAAAACTTGTGCTTGTGATGACTAGAAAGTGTTTTCTGCATAATCATGACATAACAAGTTACATTTACAGTATCTCTTAAAAAATTTTAAAATAATAAGTCATGATGAGATAAAGATGTCAAAATTGCCGATATTTGACAAAAAAGTATATTTTTCTCATTTAATTATCTCATAATTTTGAGTATCATCTTACACTTAATGCTTTAGTATCTCATAATTGTATATTTTATGATTCAACAAAAAATTTTGCTTTTGTGGTGGAAATGGGCTTCCATAATTGAAAACTGTGAAAAACTAAAAAGCCATAATAATGACACAAAAGTCCAAATTAAAATACTGATACAATTATGAAAAAAATATACACTTTGTATGTTATTATTTCTACTTAGTATCTCATAATTTTGATGTTCATATTTAACACTTTGAAGAACCGAAAAGTAATAATTAGTCCAAAAATCCAAATTAGGAGTCATCATTTGTCATCATTTTGACTTTCTCATAATATTGACTTTTTATCTCATAATTATTAATTAGGCCAAATTTTATCTCATATTTATGACTCTTTCTTAACTTAGCATGATTTTGTTTCTTTAACCCAGAAACTATATAACACCAAATAGAAATGGAACATTAGTTTATAGAACTAAAAAACAGAGGAAAGTTTTCCTCATCATTTCGCCAGACCAACACACACCACTGATCTGAATGAAGGTCTCCCAGTAGAAAAGGCTGTTGTAGTGATTCTCTTCTCTTTTGAGTCACATGATTTGTGCCACTGAAAAGTCAAAGGAGTAGTTTTATAATTATGGGTTTGAGCTTCTCTACATCATTTGTCGGGGTTTGTGACAAATCTGTCTCACATGGCCCTGCTCATTTCCAGCCCATTCACATACACACACTGCTTGCATTATTTATAGTATAATGGATCATAGCTCGTGCAAGCTTATGCATCCCCTTTGATGTTGAACAGATTAAGCTATGGGATGAGGTAATGGCATTGCTGTGATTGAAGCTGAGCAGTTTCCTGTTTTATTTTTCAGATGCATCAACGTATGCACATTTTCTGTTCAATGCATTCGACACAGATCACAATGGTTCTGTCAGTTTTGAGGTAAGTAATAATAACGGAGCATTCTGAAGACGATCTCTCACATACATGCATGACATAGTAGTGAACCTAATATTACTGTGTTGACACTGAATTGCAGTTTGATATTTAGATGTGGACACTATAAGGTATAATGCATGCAGTTTTAACTGAAAGACTAATGAAGTAACATATAAAATAGATTGAAATAAAATTTTGAAATAATTTGTAAAAGATAAAGTAAAGGACCCGTTAAAATAAACTAGTCAAAAATAACATAGGAATTATGACATACTAAGTTATAAATATGTGATAATCAAGTTTTAAAAGTATGAGATAAAAATTGAAATTGAGATGCAAATTCATAATTATGACAAAAACTGACTTTTAATTGCGACATTTCGATTATCTCATAATTTCATCTTTTTATCTCATAATCGAGATAGAAAGTCATAATTGTGACGAAAAAAGTCTAAATTCTGGGATAGTGTGTTAAATTATGTGATGCAGTCAAATTTGAGACACTAATTGAAAATGATGACAAAATGTAAGCATTTAAATGTCATAATTGTGAATTTTTTACTTTTTATTGCCATAATTATGACTTAGAGAAGAATTATTTTTTCTTATGTGGCAGAAATGGGATTTTATCAAATACTCCGATTTCCCATTTATTTTACCTTAAAATCCTTAACTGTCATTGAATAAATGCCTTGACTGACAGAATATTGTGCATTATGTGCTTTACAGAGACATTAGGAAACATTTTAACTACCACTGAACCTTCAATTTGCACAGAGCAAGAATTTCATTCTTTGGCAATAAACAAGTATTGCTTATCCCCAGCGATACAGTAATTAAACTAAACGAGAATATCCTCGTCTTGTTAAAGTTTGGCTTGTCCTGTAGCCATTTAGCTCCCGCTAAGGCATATTTTGTCATATCTGGTAATTAAAAACCTTGAGTGCTCATGTGAAAAGTTCAGTTTGAAAGAATTCCTCTCATTATTTAGAAAATGGTTATTAAAGACATTTATTTCCATTCATGTATGCACTTTGCATGTATACTGGATTAGTGAGATCCATAAAACAACCATTAAAATAAATTGAGGTATCATATCATCGTGTGAAATGAAGCATTTTTGTGTAGCAGAATAATAGTCCTTTATGTTCTAGCTGTAAATTACAGATTTATGTTGTTATGTAAAATATTCTGTTTACTCTGACTGATTTCTCAATGTCTTTATTTGCATTGCAGGATTTTGTGATGGGTCTTTCCATTCTCTTAAGGGGCACCGTTCAGGAGAAGCTTAACTGGGCATTTAACCTGTATGATATTAATAAAGATGGATATATAACAAAAGAGGTAATACTTGAAGAATATGAGTAACACCTTATAATAATGAGCACTGCATTAAATGAATTTCATTGTATAGGTGACATGAACTAACAACGGATGATGAACTTTTAATATTCTTGTTTAATGTTCATTTCCATATTAGCTAATCCAGTTTTAACTTTTCAGGTTAATAATGGACAAAGGTATAGTAATAATTTAACAGTTGAAAAATATAAAAAAGTCGAAATTGACAAAAAGTCAAGATGATGTGTTACTAAGTCAACAAAATCAAAGTGATTAATAAGATAAAATTGCATATTTGTGTCTTAATTAAAACTTTAAAATTTCTACATACAGTAAACTAATAGATTTGTAACTTTCCAAGTTAAAAATAGACAATAGTAATAGATTTATATTATATTAATAAATGTGTGGGGGGGGGGGTCATCATCAGTTCATGATACTAAATGCATTACCGAATGTTAACATATTTAACCTTATTGAAAAGTCACTTACATGACAAGTGATCATATAAAATACTAACATGCCTGTCTATTGTTTGGGTTTTACAGGAAATGTTAGACATCATAAAGTCCATCTATGACATGATGGGGAAATGCACATATCCCATCCTTAAAGAGGAAACTCCACGGCAGCATGTGGAGATATTTTTCCAGGTGAGACTGGCATCTAATTTATTTTGTAATGATTGTTCTTCATATAGAAAATATTTGCTAGATAGGACACTGGTAAAGCAAGTACCCTTCGAGAATGTTCCCATCTATGTCATGTTATTTATCAGCAGGACCCTAGATTTAGTTTCTACTGATGCTGTTATAGAGGTTGCCTTGATGTAATTCTAAGCAGTTTCTAAAGCTACAGCAAATAGAGCGATCTTGAATGAACACACTGACCTTCTGACCCTGTTTGTGCCTTGACATACTGTTATAAATATGAAATTAAAAGTCAAAATCATTGTACATTTTAGTGAAAGGAGTTGATAATGAGATACAAATGCCTAATTATGAGATAAAAGTTGAAATTATGAGATACTAATTATGACTAATTATTATTCACTTTGTCATAGTTTTGACTTTTAATCTCATGATTTCAACTTATTATCTCATTGTGACTGAGCATCTCATAATTTTGACTTTTACATCATATTTATGACTTTTAATGTCATAATTTACCAACGCATAATTTTTCCTTTTATATGGCGAAAGTGGGCTTCCATAAAAAAGTGAATAAAACTGTTGATAAACTTAATTCACTTGTAAAACAAATTAATTTCCAGAATGTTCCCATTAATCTCATGTTATATATCACCAGGATCCTACCGTTTTAGGTTTTTTTTCTGATATTATTATAGAGATTGTCTAGATGTACTTCACACTGACCTTTAGAGCCTTTTTGCGTCTTGACAAAAAATGTCACATTATTTATGTCCAATACTAAGTCACAAATATGATAAAGTTATTAAACAGTAAAAAAAAAATATTGTAAATTATTAGTTTACTAATTATAAGATAAAAGTTTTACTTATGAGATACTAAGTCATTATGACATAAAATTATGATTTTTGTCATCATTTTGACTTTTTATCCCATTATTATGAGTTAGAATCTCATAATTCTCATAAACATATTTTATCTCATATTTATTAATTTCATAATTATCATTTACCATAGCATGTTTTCCCCCTTTATGTGGTGGAAATGTGCTTCCATTAAAAAGGGTGATTAAAAATATTTTAAAAAGCAATGCTTTCCAGACACAGCACTTTGGTTCATTGGTAAAGCAGTGATCCTACAGATCTGGTTTCTGCTGATTTTATCGGGGGGATTCAATGTCTAAATTTAACTCTAAGCAAGAATGAATAGAGCAGACTCAAATGAACACACTGACCTTTTGACCCCTTTTGTGTCCTGACAGAAAATGGACAAAAACAGGGATGGAGTGGTCACAATAGATGAATTTATAGACTGCTGTCAAAACGTAAGTCTATTTTTGTTCTGAATGTGGTGTTCTGCATGAATGTTTTTCTTGAAAACATTTACGAAATGATTTTATGTGAAAAGCCCCTTACATAATGTTCATTGAGCCTGCGGCAGAAAGTCGTCCTGAAGACAGTCCATTAGTCTCCACAGGTGAGCTGTTATTAAAGTGTTCACCTGTGTCTGTTTGTTCCCTACAGGACGAGAACATCATGAGATCAATGCAGCTTTTTGAGAACGTCATTTAACATCTGAATGGACTCTGTTGGCGGACCAGCTCACATAACCACCTTTATACTCCACAAACCCGACATCCTCGTTGATACACATCTGATTACTAGCAGTGCTTTACCCATAAACCAAAATGAACTGAATATTAAAGAAAAATTATTTTTACATTTTTTTGTCATATACTTGTAAACAAATATCTATATATATCTTTATTTTAAGTAGATACATAGTCTGTTAATCATCTTTTTCTCCATTTTTTTTTTTTTAAATAACTAGAAGCCATTGTACTGTACATCTTAAAGTAACATTTCATACATTGGCCCATAAACACAAACAGAATGAATTTCTGTGCATAAATCCATTCTTAGATTGCAATGGTTTACAAGGAATATTTGATGTACAATTTACTTAACTTAGTGAAAGGAATAGTTCACCCAAAAATGATGATTTGCTGAAAATGTACTCGAACTCAGGCCATCTGAGATGTAGAGCTTGATTCTTTATTGAATCAGTTTTTGAGAGATTAACCATTGCATCACCAGTGGATCCTCTGCAGTGAATGGGTGCCGTCAGAATGAGAGTTCAAACAGCTGATGAAAACATCACAATAATCTACAAGTAATCCACACCATTTCAGTCCATCAGTTAATGTGTTGTTAAATAAAAAGCTGTGTGTCTGTAAAAAAGCGAATGCACCATTAAGGCATTTTAACTTTAAACTGTTGCTTATGGTCAAAATACGAGTCCATAATCCATAATAATGCTTCCTCCAGTTTAAAGGTCTATCCCCTGTTGTCTGTATTTCTTTAGATCTGATTTGGACTGTTTTCAATTGTAAAAGGTGCTTGATCTGTGCAGATTTCTAATAATAGTATGGATGGAGGATATTAATTTTGACCAGAAGTAACAGTTTGAAGTTAAAAACATCTTAATAATAATGGTGATATAAACATGCAGCTTTTTGCTTCACAAGACATTTATTGATGGACTGGAGTGGTGTGCATTACTTGTGAATTATTGTGATGTTTTTATCACCTGTTTGGACTCTCATTCTGACGGCACCCATTCACTGCAGAGGATCCATTGCTGATCAAGTGATGTAATGCTACATGTTTCCAACTCTATATTATTCATCCAAAATGTATTTCTATCAGTTAGTAATATGTCACAAACAGTGTGGCAATTAAATCTAACCACATGACACAAATTCGTGGGATATTAACTGTTTCCGTTTTTAAGCACAATTAGTAATAATTCATACTTCTTTCATTCAAGTACAAACCTGTGACTCTGCAGCCTTTAAATTTCTACAGAACCATTCCAGATTGTTCTTAGCTACAACAGCGGGTCCAGCCAAAACAGATGGAATGTCAAATAAAGATTAAGATGTACGTTTTCTAAATAATATTTAAAATAGTTTTTTTTTTTATCATTTGCCAACTAGATCAAGATGCTATATTATAGATTTGGAAGCTACAGGTTGCAAATCAAAGCACACATGTTGTATTTGTCTTAGTAAAACACTGTTACAAGTAATGCTGCTTATATGTATCTTAATTATAATGTCCTTGTGAGAAATGTCACATTATGTTTACATGTTTCAACACTATATCACTGTTCTCAAAGCATCTAACCATGTGGGTTTATTTATTGTGCTAACTAAGCACATCAGGCTGTCTGTAGCCATACAGTATTGTTTTCATTTGGAGGTTTTGACCATCAATATTTGTGTGTCTGTTAATTTCAAATAAATGTCTTTCAAAGCATCACTTAAAGAGATAGTTCACCGCAAAAAAATTTAATTCTGTCATCGTTTTCTTACCTTTCACCTGTTCCAAACCTCTATCAATTTCTTTTTTCTGTGTAACACAAAAGAATATATTTTGAAGAATGTTGGTAACCAAAAGTTTGACGGTAGCCATTGACTTCCATTGTTTGTTTGATTTCCATTACTATGGAAGTCCACTGTTTGGTTAACATCATTCTTCAAAATATCTTCTTTTGACCTCAACAGGAGCAAGAAACTTGTACAGGTTTGGAACATGTGAAAGCTAAGTAAATGATGACAGCATTTTTATTTTCGGGTGAACCGTCCCTTTAAACCTGTTTTATAGCGACTAGAGTTGATTTCAGGATGTTCCAACTTATTACCCCACAACATATTTATTGCCTACGTTAATTAAAAAGCTATTTATTAAACATTACTTTACATATAGAATATTTTGTAATTGTGGGCACGCCATAACATTAAATGTAGTTCACCAAAAGTAAAAATTTCTATACAACATCGCCACATAGTGGACATAAAATACAGCACAACGTGGCTGACAACATGATTTATGGATTAAAATTGGAGAATTAATTTCACACAGTAGCACACCGCAAAAAAAGAACGGTCGATATTTAGATCCAATATTGTTCCCATATTCTGCCTTTTTTTAAATCACATGGGCTCAGTTACAACAAGCTTCCATTAAAATCATGATCATACCTCGCACAAATCTTAGATGAATCCCTGTGTGAAAATGTTTTCTTCATGCATTTCAGTAATGAGCATCAGTTTCCTGCAACAATAATTCTCAAAGCTTGTCATGTGAGCTTTCAAATTTTTAACATGCAGACCAGAGAACAAGAGAGAGATATGAAGTCATTTCAGTTTAATAACTGTGTATAAATATAAGCAGGCCGGTCGAGATTGAATAGAATTTAAACATTGATTTGTATTTCAAATGTGTGTAGATATTTCATATATTACAAACAAGCATTTTGTTGCATCCTCGCACTGTTTTTATTTTTCAAATCTTTTTTTTTGCTTATTCCAATTATGCAAATAATGTTTATGTTCACGGGTTCTATATCATACTGAACTGTCAGTTTACTTTTATTAGTTTTGCAACCTGCATGCCAGATTCACATGAGCTTATCCAGGAGAAGAGTGCATGAGCTTTTCCCTACTTTAGAAATCAGTGCCTTTCTTTGCTAATGCTCATCCCAGACCTGTTCTTTCTGTCTGATTTGATTGTAATTGAGTTACAGTTTAGGATGTGATTCTTTTTTTTTTATTCATTTCTGAAAACAATGCTATGTCATGCTGTATTTGAGGTTTCCCACTGATGTTCTGATGATGCCACATTTCTTTTGAGCGGCGTGAAAGCCTGTTGGCTGCATGAATAGATAGTTGAAGAAGGCTTTACGGCGTTAGTGAACAGCCTTTAGTGATGGGAAGAGCTGACTGGAGCAGATCTAGCGCTCTGTGTGCCTATCCCATGCTTCTCTGTGGAATTAGACGAGTGTATTTTGTAACATAGAATCAATAAACCGCTCAGAATGTATGTATCATGGCTCGATCATTGAATGTCAGAAATGGTAATTAAAATCACTATGGCCACATACAGTACATACTGTGGAGTTTCAGAAATGACAATCACATTTAAATATAGGAGTCAAAAGACATTTGCCAGATTAGATGACGTATTGAATTTAACACGGATTGAAAATTATGCGAATCTGACACCTATGGAATTTTGGTGGCCTCTTAGTTGAAATAAAAGACATCATAAATCTGCAACAAAGTAAATAACATCATTACATTTTTTGATGTGGACATGGTTTTATGTTTACACGGCCTGATGGAATGCAACGCGTAAAAACACAGTATAAAACAAATGGCTCATTTGTTATGGGTTTTATTGTTATTGTCTTGTCACTCCGATGTTCTGACCGGGACACATATCACAGTATGATAATGAGTGTAACATTTCCGTCACACGCTTGAGACATTCGGCCAATCACAATGCACTGGATAGCTGACCAATAAGAGCACACCTCGCTTTTCAGTACGATGAGATTTGTAAAAAATTACACGTTTCAGAAATGCAGGGCATAGAGGAGAAACAATAATGTACATTATCTGGAAAATAATGTTTTTTTTTTTACCTTAAACTGCATAAACACATTTCACTACAGACGGAATAAAGATCATAGATCATGAAATTTTTTTGTTTTTTTGTTTGTTTTACAAAATCACAACATTTAAAACTTTTTTTTAAGTCTACTTTTAAAGTGTTAGCATTTGGTATCCAATATTAAAGACATGTTACAGCACTAAAGACTTACAGTATGTTCGGTGAGTTTAACTAAACCACCATGATTTGTTTGTTTGGAATGCTGCTTTTGCATTATTTTGCACTATAGGCCTATAGCCTTTATAGCACAAGATCTGGCAAACCTACACCTACCTCATTCACTATGAATTCTTGCATAATGAAGAAACACAAATATGATATATGGAAGGTGGACGGTGCCAAGAGACATTAAAAAGAATGGATGAAATTTGACCATGTCAACAAGCACTGTATGTCCATGTTAAAGTGACAACACACACAGAAGCCAATAAAAATGCTGTATTTAAGACTATGTGAATACATGGCACTATGGTACGGTTAGATACTCCATATGGTGTGGTAATATTGTACTCGTTGATGCCAAGTCGCCAGCCGAGCTCAGGCTGATTACTACATGGTATCTAGGTATGTGAATACATGATACTATGGTACGTTGGTGTCTACATACACCAGTATGTAGTGTCATGTATTAGTGCTTTATAATTAACTGACAAGCTACCCAATATAGCGTTCATTATCGAAGGAGATTCATCTGCGATAATTAATGCGATATTGCATAGCTTGTCAGTGATCTACAGCTCTGTCTATTAAATGCCACTCCATTTGAAAGCAGGTGATGGCGATTTACCGCTAATCAGGGTTTACAGGCTTTACTGACGAAAGGAGTGTGACAATCGCATGCGATATATCACCCATCCCTATTAAAAAGTATTACACTTTCAATTGTGGCTAGAATGTGATTTAAATTTGTCATCCTAATGTGGTAAAAGAAACACGTACTAAAGAAACAGAGAAAGAACCACAAAAGATAAACAGAGCATGATGACCGTTAAATTTCAGATTGATCATCTTAAATACCTTTGGCCCTAGTGGCCTTCCATACTGATCACCAAAACTAGTTGTTCAGTTCGGTACATGTGTAGAATTTCTGGAAATATGATTGTGACTTCCTAATTTTTTGTTGGTTAATTTAGTTGTAGAACGCAGTTGTCACTCCTGTAAATTACTGAACTGTGTGGGAACAGAACAGGATTAAGCACTAAGAGGTGAACTGATAACTGGTTTAGCTGCAGTGTATACGTGGCCTATGAAAACCAATAATTTGAATTTAATTCAGAAAAATGCACACAAAACAAATACACTTACAAGGTTACCAGGGACTACACCTTTATTCAAAAACAGCTGTATAAAGGTTTTATATTGAAATGTACATGACAGACTGACTTCAGCTTCCAGAAATGAATCCTTTCTGTGTTCAAAACGAAGAACCACGTGTGTCGTTCCAAAGCACTAATGAACAGGTACAAAAGACTTGATGCATGTGACCTGAGGTATAGTTGCTTACGAGTCCTTAAATCCATCTCAAACTGTAAGAAAATATACAGTATTGGTCCAGAGATGTACCATTAAAAGTCAGAAGAGATAAGGCAAATTTATTATAATAATCGCTAATCTTACAAAACATATTATATTGGAAATGTCTCAAAGAGCAAAACTGTATGAAGTTAAGAATAACAAATAATGACTGGCATTAACTGCAACAAAATAAAAGGGATGTTCCACCCTTTGTAAGCGTTCAGTTATAAAATATATATATATGTTTTCTTCGAAGGTCTAATAGTTATACTCTTAACTACAGGAAAGTCTAGTTGATTTTATGAATATTATGGGCATGATGTTAAAAAGCAGTGGTGTACCTCTAAACATTCTGAAGTATTGATGCATAAAATAAAGTTTTACAGTAAAAGTAAAAAAATTAAGACAAAGATGTTATTTGAACAAAAATGGGATAGCAGACAGTGATTCCATTGCAAGACAATTCTTTTCATGACTAGAATTCAGTTTTGTGTGATGTTTTCATCCCTGAAGTCATAAAATTAAGAAAAAGCATGTTTTGTACTCCATACATCCAGACAAATCAGTCTATTAATTTAATAGACAATGCACAGATTTTTCATGTGAAAACACTGTTTTCCACTCAAATCTAGACATTATGAGAACATTTTATTCATTCTGCTGCATTAAGGATTCAAAGAAATGTTTCCCTTTGGTAAATGTAATCTTGGTGAGCGACTTAAGAAAATCACTGAGACGATCCCTCAATATAATGGTTCCTCAGAACAGGGAGCTGTGTTCAATCTAAACACCCATTTCCCTCCCGTCAAACACTGAGGAATAAAGCAGAAAGTTCACACTCAACTGCAGAGAGAGAGAGTTTGGTCGTTATTCATAGGCAGCTGTAGAGGTTATATGAGAAGAGGGCTGTGCGCTGTAACACACTTAACGGTGTGTGAGTGTGAGTTAAGTAAGTAGCTGCCTGATCTCACGGTGGACGTAGCACAGGAAGTCCATGTAAGACGCTCCTCCGTGAAGACCCTTGTCCTCCACCAGGTGCTGACGGAACAACATCTCCAATCGGTCTTTCTGCTTCACTATCAGCAGCTGCACAGAGAGAGACGCACATCGGTCACACTGCTGATCTGAGACCAGTCAGGACAGAGCAAGAGGAGCGTTGAGGAGAGTGATGAAAAGTGTAGAAACTGCCAATCAGTTTGATTCTTCTAACATTTAATATGTTCATATATAAAGATAGACATGAGCACCACTAGGTAGTATTCATGCCTCTTTATAACAAACAAAAAACAGACCGATATAGGTCGAGATGGTGAGGGTGAGCCGTACCTTCATAGATGTGGCCCTCCGCTGTGAAATGCTGGAGATGATTGAATGGATCTTCCTGGAATGAGCATTATCCAGCACAGGTAATGATGTCGGCTGAAAGACAAATGAAATCCTAGAGTTATCACTGCAGCTCTGATGTTACTCACATAATGTGAAGGACTGAAAAAAACAGGTCCTTGATCAAAGCAACACCAGCAGTGAGAGCAATTGTGCATCGAAGTAATATTTGTCCTTCAAAGTAAAACCAGTATCGTATATAATCCAACTCCAATCCAAATACTGTATTACTTAAAATAAAAATAATAATATTTTATCTACAAATTCTGTCATTTATACACTTTCATGTTGCCCAGGAGTCAATGTTGTTAAAACTTCTATATAAGAATGATTTCATTTTTGTTTTTTAATACAAGGGGTGTAAATGTTACCTAAATGAAATGCTACTCCGACCCTTATCTGGATGAATGTGTCATAATGTATTATAATAATAACTATAAGATAATATCTTTTTTCTTAGGTGTAAAACGTTTTCTAGATGGTTTGGCTCCAAGAAAATCAGGGATTAAAATCCAATTTAATCCTGGAAATGTATTTTACATTATAAATGAGCACATAATAAGAAAAAATAATAATAACAGTGAGAGGAATCTGAACTATTTCTAGGTCCCTAATCAAACAAGCACATTTTTAATCATGTGACACTTTTCACTTATGGTCAGATGTTCTTGTTCATATTTCAGTCCAATTTCTCACTCAAATCGTTACGGTGATATCATCCATAGTGAAAAAAAAAAATAGATAAAATTGGACAAATATTTGGAAAATTATAAAGCAAATCAGAAGAATTTTCATTAAATTACAAAATTAAGATAAAAAAAAAAACAGTATATTTTACAAGAAAAAGTCTGTTTTTCTACTTTTTTTTCTACAAAAATTCCCACCTGTAAGGTCAAACCCACTTTGACATGGTGTTTGGACATAAATGTGTGTTGGCCACCGAGGACGGAGTGGACTAGGTAAAGCGCTTCAAAATCTGCCTAAATATATGTTTATGTCTGCGCAAATAATTTTACTCAAGACTCTTTTGTGAATGTCATGTAATTATAGTGCTTAGGGGTGTAACAATTCATCAGATCAATACGAAGTGTAACGATATGGTCACACATAAAATATCGATATCTGTAATATAAAGTGTCACCTCATTTGGCACAGTCCAAATTTTCAAATAATTTCCATCTATGCATTACCGCCAAGCACGTGCCGTGCATTCTCGCTCAAACATCTGAAGCGCGCGCACGCACAGAAACAGTCTCTAGACCGCGCAGTTCAAGCTCAAACCGGTATGCACCGTTTTGCTACGGTTTCCAGTTTGAACGACGTTTCCTGGAAATGGTGTTCAACGGTAGCCTGACTACGTCAGACTTCCTACTTCCGCTCAATTTCATTTCGCTTCACTTTGCTTCAGTCTACGAAGCAAAGTGAGGTAGCAGAGTCTGGTATTACCAGGTTAGTTCAACGGGGTTTGACTACCAACAAGTTTTCACTTGTTTGGTGGGCGTGTCAAAAATGTCAGCCCAATCAGCAGCAACATCTATATAAACCACACGGTATTAAAGAGACAGCTGGCACAATGTAATTATCATCAAAGTAAATGCACAAGAGCAAGTATATTGTTTGCACATTTATTTACATTAAAGGCAAAATAACAAAAATCTTAAGAGCACAATTATAGATCTGGAACTTTTTTTTTTAAGTCTGTCTAAATATCATTTAGTAATTGCAATGTCTTCTGGTCCATATTCTTTCCTATATAACATAAAAATACTATACTAGGGCCGGGACTTTAACGCGTTAATTGAGATTAATTAATTACACAAAAAATAACGCGTTAATTAAGATTAATTAATTACAGAAAAAAATTCCCGCATTTTTAACATCTCATTTTTGCACCGCGGAATGTTTCTCACTGGATGAGTTTCGGCGGACCGATTATACTGAAGCACCAACTAGCGTTCGCATATCACCGCAGCACATCGAACCTCAAGTATCACCTCAACGCAAAACATATAGCAGCTAGCGTGGACTTTACACTTTATGTTGAACTATGTATTATTTTGTTGGTGCAACAGTATGTTGAACTCTTTATTGTTTTGGCCAAGGTTATTGAGAGTTGGACTTAGTATGTTATGGCCTCTTAAGCAACAGAGAGATGTTTTCTAATAGTCAGTGTTTCCAATGTTCTGAATGTAATTGACAGTATTGTGTTTTACTTAAAAACAGTTTACAGAAGGTTCCAGCACCTATAAGCTTCCTGAATTTCTGAAATATACTATTTCTAAATTGTTTCTAAATATGCTATTGCTACACTTAATGGCAAAAATTGCACTGGTCTGCTAGACTTGGTTGAACAAAAATAAACAATATTTTGTTGCTTAAGCTTATGTATTCAGTCATTATTCAATGGTATACTATAAATCCATGTGAAAAAAAAATTACATCTCACTGTTCTCGGGTCAAATATTTATATGCGATTAAAATGCGATTAATTTCGATTAATTAATTAATTACAAAGCCTCTAATTAATTAGATAAATTTTTTTAATCGAGTCCCGGCCCTATACTATACATATTTATATCTTTTGCAATAAACTATACTCTAATTATATAATGGTAAATATTACAATAACATAGGACAACAACAACAACAGTGATCAGCAATAATGATAAGCCTAATAAAGTCTCGGAGGTAAGAAGCGGATTATTCTTCACCTGAAATGCAAGGCAAATGTTGGATCACAATAATTAGGATCCACAGTTTCCACAAATCCCTTCACTCGACTGGGATGTTTCTTTTTTAATTCTGGACGGCAAAGGCAGTGACTGTAACAACCTATTTTGCAGTATTAAACACTTATTTATACTGATCATATCAGGCTCCGAAAATTCTTCGAAAAGAATAAAAAGAATGGCCTATAGTTGCAACTCTTGCATCATCAGAACAGGGTGTTCAACGCACCACCATTTCCCTTTAAAAAAAAATGTTTGCACCATTTTTCTCGGGGCTGATCGCAAACCAGTATATTAAATCTGTGCTTCGTTCTTAAAGTGAAAGCAAACTAATAATACATATAATGCTGTCAAAGAAAAATACAAGTGCTCACTGCTCCTGGCTAAATAACCTTTGTAACATAACAAATTATTCATCTATATTTAATTTATACAGTGAAGACTGTGCAGTTTTACATTTCTGTAGCATACCTCAAAATTTATTTTAGACTAAGCTGAAAAACCTGAAAAGCACTGTTTATTGAACTAGTCTCTTTGTTGTACTTTATTTATTTTCTGCTATTGCTTGTAATTTGGTTATTTGTAAAAAATATTTTTAGCACTGAGCTCATAGTAGCAGCCACAATTGTAAAATTGTGTAGGCCTATCTTTTTTGTTGTGACTGTCCCAATTACAGAAGGTACAGAAGGCAAACATTTCAGATAAATGTTTGTTTTATATTTTGGTTGCATTTGTGAGTTAATAAAAAATGTAGATGGTTGTTTAAAATAGATATATAATATCAAAATATCGATATATCAATTGATATACTCCTGCATCGAATCGAATCATAATTTCGTAAATATCGCAACATAATTTTTTGCGGTATCAAAAAATATTGTATCACTGGGTATCAGAATCGATATCAATATCGTATCATGATGAACCATCTGATTTACACCCCTAATAGTGCTTAGTGTTTTAACTGGATTTGTGTGCGTATGTCATCTAAGCATTTTAACTGACCAGCGTCGCGCTTGTAATTTCGCAAGTTAACATGGTAAGGTTTCGTCCAACTTTCAGTGCATTTGGCTTCTCATATGAATGGCTAAACACTGGTTCTCTCGCTCTCAGTCATGTTGCTTCTGCCAACAGTTTATTGCTGTAGGTATGCAAAGCAGAGATACATAAACACCATGCCCTCTTCTGGAAACTGAGAATATGCAGCTCATTTGCAGCTCATTTGCATTTAAAGTGATACACACCAAAACAGTTATTTTTCAGACATGCCCCAAAGATAACTTTTGAGTGGAGTATTTTGAGCTGAAATGTCACAGACACATCCTAGGGACACCCAAGACCAATATTACATCTTGTAAAAAGGGGAATAATAGGTGTCCTTTAACTAAATGTGTAATTTATTTACAATTAATTGTCAAATGTACTAACAATTTCTGATTGAAAATGGTTACTGTAATTCATTTACTGTATAATAATAATGTAATTAAGAGAGCGGTGTGTCATACCCCTTCTGAGGACAGGTGGCCGAGAGAGGGCACATTGAAGAGGTTCTGGATGAGGTCGGGTGGACAGGCCTGTCCCAGCCAGAGGAACATGTAGAGCCCGTTTTCCAGCAGGAAGATACCGGACTCGCAGAGCCGCTCCTCAGAGCAGCGCACTGGAGCCGGGATCGCATCGCTGGACACATCCATAGTGTGCTGAGAGAAAGAGAGAGAGAGCAAACGCATGAACTCCAGGACTCAGGTTTCAATGAGAGAAATGATAGATGTGTGTGACTGACCAGCGGGATGAGGCGTGGATACAGCAGGACCTGTGTTTCCTCCACTCCCATCGCATTGACCAGGAATCTGTGGAAGGCCCGGTCATCTGTGGAGAGCTCAGTGCTGCCCACTAGAGTCGGAGATTTCAACAGACTGTTCATGTAGACGGGAAACACCTTCATCGCATCAGGCAGGATTAGCTGCAGGCCAAAATATTCAAGAAGAGCAGTCACATCAGACATATAATGAATTACACTTTGCATTGTGTTGTGCTTTACATTTTAGGGTTGAAGGAAATGTCAATAAACTTTATGGAAAAGGTCATTTGGCAACTTAC
This sequence comes from Carassius gibelio, assembly GCF_023724105.1. Classification (NCBI taxonomy): domain Eukaryota; kingdom Metazoa; phylum Chordata; class Actinopteri; order Cypriniformes; family Cyprinidae; genus Carassius; species Carassius gibelio. The sequence goes on along the minus strand of NC_068402.1, from coordinate 35,850,271 downwards.
TATCTACAATACGTCTATGTACTAATATTACAAAAAAATTTATAAAGCTTAATAGAAATACTGTATTATAACAATGACAAAAGCACATAATATGATTACTTAAACTATAACTGAAAATAGGCTAAGTACAGCTGCCTATCCATTAGGTCACTACTGCCCCCAAACTGTAAATGAGTTTGCACATGCTATTTAACTCTTTCCCCGCCAGCATTTTTTATACAGTATATTTTGCTGTATGAATATTTGAATATGCAATACACCAAAATAATCATTTTACTCCATAACATTATGCAGTATACATTTATATGCTGTCTATTGGTGATGATCGCATTATTTATCAAATCTATCCGTTTTCATAAGAGATCACTGGTTTTTCCATCCTGTTCACATGTGTTTTTGTTCATGAAGTTTTGCACTTGTTCGGAAGATGTGTAATAGCGCCCTCAAGTGTATAACAGTGAAAACACAAAAAGCCGTAAAAAACTGTCTCGTCAATGGCGGGGAAAGATTAATAAAGTGAGATAAGATGTGAGATGTGAGAGAAGGTGTTTTTATGTATGTGAAGTGTATGACTGACCTGGCTGGCTGCTGAGGGGCTGGCGCAGTTCTTCCTGTAGCAGGCCAGCATGTGAGCCGTCTGGTTAACCAGGATTTCCCTCACTGTCTTCAGTGGCTGGTTGAGTATGGCCCGATACGCTGCAGGATAACAGCATCCACCACAATCACTGACTATAAAAACCATGAGCTCATCCTTCGTTTTTAAATGTACTACAGTTTGAAAAAGGGTTACTTGCATGTAATTATGCATAATTAATTGTTATTGTAACAGTAAGTTAATGCAACAAGGACACCTTAAAATAAAGTGATACCAACAAATCTAACTAGAATCTAAAGAAAACTAATACAAATCTCTATAAATATGAAAAAGTAATAATATAAAAATGAAAATGTATAAAAATGCAAACTGTTTCTGCATCGCTGTGTTATTGTTAACAAAAACAAATATAGGTCATATAAAATAAAATGTATAAATATTAGATGGAAAAATTAAACTGAAATAAAATATCTTAAAACTTACAAAATTAAAGCTTATATATATATATATATATATATATATATAATAAGCACAAACTGGAAAAAAAGACTGCAAAATATTAAACTAAATAACAAAAAAACAACAACAAAAAAAGAAATAGATTTAGAAACATAGAAATTAAAATAAGCAAACTGGAAAAGACTGGAAAAACCTGCACTGAGCATGTTTTGTTTCACTATAAAACCAGTCTTAAAAGTTAAAGAAATAATAATGAGAAAGCAAGTATTTTACAGATTTCAAATTCTCATGGTACATTTGTACATCAGCATTATGTTACATCTTGAAGGAAATCTGTAATAACTGACATGACATTTTTATGTATATTCCTGTAAGAGTTGGTAAGGCGGTCACCTGACTTGGCGAAGAAGTTGATGAGGGCGTCTGTCTCGCAGCTCTTGTAGAGTTCAGACAGCTGAGAGCTGCAGTTCAGACTGAGGTTGTGAATCCGCAGCCTCCTCTGTCCTCCGATGGTGGTGTAGAGCAGTGCACACTGGGAAACAGAGGAAACAAACTCATTTGTGTTGCTCTTGCCAGCAAATGAATTCCAACAGCAACACATCGAAACGATTCAATGAGGACCCAAATGCACCCAAGTTACCAAGAAAAGTTTTTATGCATGATAAACATTTTGATTGTAATGAGTGCCCTGTTTTGTTGCATTAAGTTTTCCTTTGGTATATGTCTTGATTGTCTCGGTGTCATACGTGAAGCCTGACCTGCATCACAGCTCCAGACTCCTCACTGAGACTGTCGTCATGCTTAAACTCGACCGTCACAGCCTTGTCACAGTCCACTGCTGCCATTTCCACATCTGTAGTGTTGTTCATGTATATGGCCCCAAAGAAGTCTGTCGCCCTGAAGCCTTGAAGGATGAAGATCACGCAGAGGTTACAAAAAACATATACATACAGTCAGAGCTGGGTAGATTACTTATGAATTGTAATCAGTTACTGATTACAGATTACATGACAAAATTTGTAGTCAGTAATATAATCTCTTAGATTACACATTTTTGGTAAAGTAATCTGATTAATTTTGGATTACATTTGTGCTAACCCTTATGATATCACATGTATTGAATCAGCCTGATCGTGTACTATTTTGACAGATACAAAGAAAAAATATATTTAATTCAAAAACAAGAGCCACAATAGCTTCTTTTTCAAGTGCAATGGACAGTTAATATTTACAAAATACTAACACTAATGTTAGCTCTTAGTGTTTGCTAGTAACAATGACCAAAAACAAAACCACATCTTGTGATTTTCAAGCATATTTACTTATAATTAAGTATATTTAGAAAACAGCTACATTACAAAAATCAATACTGAAAAACATGAAATTCACAGCAATATCACTGCTAGGGCAAATATTTAATCTGTAAAAAAAAAACTAGAAGTGTATATGACTTTACCAATGAAAAACATAAAAAAAATAGCTACATTACAAACATTAATTTTGAAGAAGTTTCTATCCATCTCAAAACATTTTAAGCAGGCAATGTAAAAAAAAAAAAAAGTTTATAAATGTACAAAAAAGGAAATTTAGGAGAATCAATTAATTGTGAACAATTTATTACCATTGTGCAAATAATATGTAATCATGTAATCCATAAAAAAGTAAAAAGTAGTTTACTCCGATTACAAGTACTTGAGTTTTGGAATCTGATTACTCGTAATCCGTTAATACCCAGCTCTGCATACATTCAATATTTAGAGTAAGATTTCTTACATTTCCAATGCTTTATAAGGCTCTAAACTGGCATATGGAGACAAATCCAATTCTTGCTTTTTACTAAATTCGGCGTTCTTGATTTCAAATAATGCCAGTTTTGATCGAGCATGCTACTTTCTCACAAAATATGTGAATTTCTATAGCATTTGTGCTTTCTTCATCCATTTGTGAGATGAAGTCTTGCATTATCTCTTAATCAGCAAAAAAGCTGGCAAAAATGATTTCTGTGTTCCTCCGAGCAGAATCACAAGCATTTGGACAATTCTCAGCTGATTTACACATGTATAAATGATTCTGAAGAACATTTTATGCTGTCTGATTTACAATTGTTTTTCAAGTTTAATGATACCTTTTTAATTGCTTTTTGACATTTGACATAGTTTATAAAATCTAAAAAAATCCTGTCGTGGCCTTTCATATTATGATAACATTGTCAATATTGAAAACTGTTGTTGCTTCTTAATATCATGATGCATTTTTTCCACGACAATTTGAGTGATATAATGTATAAAAGAACAGCATTTATTTAAAATAGAAATATTTGAAACTAAATATTTTTGGAAACTTTATAAGGCTGCAACTATTTCTTGAACAAGGTGGGGGTAATTTGTATTTATTTCTTATAAAACATAAATAGAACAGTGAAGGAAATTCTAGTTTGAAAGTAAACATTTTGGAATATTTGCAAATAATATAAAAAAATGTGCACTTTTATTTGTTTGTCGAAAATGCAAAATATTCTTATCTAATCACTTTCAGTTAGGAATTATGCTTCGTGAATCACAGATGATACTATATTTTCGATTAAAAATGGCCATATTTGAGGAGAAAGTCGAGAAATTTGCATTTCTATCTATCCTTTCTACTTGAAACTTTTTGGTCTTGCTAACAACAAAGAGATCGCAGCAGAACGATGCAGCAATTTCATTTTTTAATTTCAATTTGCCATTTTTAATTATCGATTAAGAATACTTGTGGATACGGCCCCAATTTAGAACCAAATAAATAAAAATACCGACCACAAACTTTTAAATGATAGTTTACATATTATGTTTAACTTTACATACTGTAGTGTTCATGTACTTTTCTCTATTTTTTTAATACCTGTTCCAGTACGGACACGCATGATGCCGTCGAATCCGATGGACTTCTCCACATCTCTCCTGAGGTCACTGAGAAACTGCTGACCATTCACCTCCACCTCAACACAGAGAAAGAAAGCTCTGAGGTCTGACCACGAGAGGGCAGTAAAACAACAGCGTTCAGACTCTATTACTGCATCTGTGTTTCAGTATGTGTGTGTTATGGTGTACCTGGAAGTTGCTGTACTTGTAGATGGAGCCGCCGGTGTGTGACGGCACATCTCCCATCGTGGCTATATCCACAAACTGGTTAGGAAACAGGAAGAGGTCGACGCAACAGCCCTGCGCCACACAGTCTTTAGTCAGCTGCTCATACACACCCCGCTGAGGCTGGAACAGAGTCTGAATGAACACACACACATCACCAGTCAGTTTATGATTTTGTTGTTCAAAGCATTCATGCTATAATGAAACAAACTTGGGTAACACTTTAGAATAAGGTTCCATTAGTTAATGTTAGTTAACTACTTTCGTTAACATGAACTAAGCAAGAACAATCCTTTTACAGCATTTATAAGTCTTAGTTCATGTTAATTTCAACATTTACTAATGCATTATTTAAATCAAAAGTTGTGCTTGTTAACATTAGTTAATGAACTGTGAATTACCATGAACTAACAATGAATAACTGTATTTTCATTAACTAACATTAACGAAGATGAATAAATACAGTAATAAATGTATTATTCATTGTTTGTTGATGTTAATTAATACATTAACTAACATTAACTAATGGAACCTTATTCTAAAGTGTTACCCAAATTTGTAAATCTGCTTTGAAATCATGTGTTTTGGGAAAATAACTTACAAGCTAAATTCGACTTGACTTGTTTTAGACTATTTTAAGGGTTTTGGTAGGTTTTATGGAGGTAAATTTAAGACTTACTGGGACTTTTTTAAGACCAAGATTTTTATTTTTTAAATAAAATAAAAAAAAATGCTTGAAAGTTTAAAATAACTTCCAGCAGATATCAATTACTTTATAATTTAATTACATTTTAAAACACAGTGTTTTTTTTCAACTGCTTTCACACATTTTCAAAACTTTGCCTCTTTTTTAAAAACTTTACACAAATCCAAGAATTGCACGCACAAAATGCTAAATGCTTCACATTTCTTGCTAAATTAAGCACTGCATTCAAACGTCTTTGCCATAATATTAATTTCTGTTAGAACTGTGTGTTATGCTTTCAAAAAGGTGTTTTATGAAATTGAAAACGGTGTCAAAGGCCGAGAGTTAGTGTATGGGTTTGCTGATTAGGTGTATGGTTCTGATGTTTGAGTGTCAGTGACAAGTGAAGATTTGTGTGTAAGCATATGGCTTGAATAGCTCTGCTCCCAACCACAAAATAACTTTTACTGTGCCTTCTGATTACACTGAAAAACAAAACAAAACAAAAAAACAGTAACGATCTGCCTTGTTTTTTAGTGCAAATGTCTAAAGATTCGTAAATTAAGTGAGATGACAAGCTACATCTTGTTTTATAAAAGAACGATCAAAATAAAGCAGGGTCATGGTTAACAAGAAACAAATATCTGGCTCAGAAAAACAACTTTCAGATGAAATGGTTAAAGTTTCCAGTTTTCATACCCTTTTGATAGATATCTATTCTTGTTTTCACCATAAACTCAGTTTTGTTAAATTTCACTGAAAAGAAGACTTTTTATCTGCATTATGCATCTCAAGCAAATGTATACTGATTCATGGACATTTGATATTTGTACTGGAAAATAAAACAAAAATAGTGAGGAAGATATTCATTTTGTGCAGCGCAAACAACAATTTAATGCAAAGACTTTATGAATTTAAGACTTTCAAAAGGCCTTAATTTCTGGAAGGATGAATAACAGACTTAAGTAAGAGACACTGTAAAGCCTTTTTTCTGATATTTAATTAAACTGAATATTTACCTTCTCCTTTTCTGTACCCACTAATTTTTTGTCATCTCTGTTTTTGAGTTTTCCTGGAGCCTCTGCTGTTGGGATGGAGGACTGAAAGATGAAGAGTTTGCCACTGCATTCAGCTGCCTGAAGAGAACAAAACATCACAGACATATACAAAGGTGAAATGGTTTTATCTGACGGGCCAGGAAGAGTTAAGAGTGTATGATTACAAAAATTTGATGAAAAGCAATGGCCGAAAACGTAAGACTGAATATCTTTAATTTCTTTAATTTTCGTTTTAATGATTCAAAGACAGATGTTATGTAACAACCAGTGCTGTCGCCAGTAATAAAGCAGAAAAATCATCCCAGGCCTATGAAATCAAACAGTAGCCCTAGAAACAACTGCATATTTAGCACACAAAGCCTGCTTGCAGCATTACACTGCACTTTTGTTATACAGTGCAAAAAAAACTAAACTAAAGGATGATGCTAAATACGCAAGTACGATTACAAAGGGACAGATGTCTGTGTCTGGTAAACAGTTTAGACTTGGATTAAGTTTTTACCTTTAGTGCCTCCACACCAGCTTGGATGACGGGTGCGAAAACAGTCTCACTCTCGTTGGATTCAGCAAACATGTCAGGGATCTGATCTAAGAGGCTAAAGAAGATACAATAACACATAAAATCATATTAACAAGAATAGCCAATCTGGGTCTCAAATGGAAGCCATGCTTTAAGATAACGAACAGTAAAATATAGAAGAAGAGTACAGGAAATAACGCTTAGGAAGTAATTACTGTAAATCTAATCTGGGGCGTTTACATGCTCTTAGAAATTATCCATCTCTCATATATTTCTATCATAACTTTATTCATGTATGCTAAATATTTCATTATACATTATAACAACATGACCAGTAAAAGTAAAAGTGTGTGTTTGTGTGTGTGCGTGTGTGTGAGTGAGTGAGTGAGTGAGTGAGTGAGTGAGTGAGTGAGTGAGTGAGTGAGTGAGTGAGTGAGTGAGTGAGTGAGTGAGTGAGTGAGTGAAAATGGTTTCATAAGGTTCTGCATATTTACATTTTACATTTAGCAGACGCTTTTATCCAAAGTCATTTACAAATGAGGACTCAAAAACAACAAAAGAGCAATGATAAGCAAGTGATATACCAACTCTGTTATCTTAACGCAGTACACATAGCAAGGCATTTTTTTTTAATTACATAATAAATAAACAAATAAATTAAAGTCTAAAAGGGTCAATTTTATTTTTTTAAGATTAGAATTGGAATAGAGAGTACTAAAGATTATCAGATTATTTAATACAAATATAAATCACTTGCATTAATAAGCATATATATATATATATATATATATATATATATATATATATATATATATATATATATATATATATATATAATATCTATAAAGCAATATTCCATAATAATATGAATTGTTCATTCTGATTTAATGGTGACTTTAATACTAATTCTAAATGCTATACATGACACTTGAGCAAAAAACCAGTCGAGAGTCTGTGGGATATATTTGTAGCAATAGCCAAAAATACATTATATGGGTCAAAATTATTGTTTTTTTTTTCTTTTATGCCAAAAATCATTAGGATATTAAGTAAAGATCATGTTCCATGAAGATATTTTGTAAATGTTCTACTTTAAATATATTAAAACTTAATTTTTGATTAGTAATATGCATTGCTAAGAACTTCATTCAAAAAACTTTAAAGGATATTTTCTCAATAAGATTTTTTGCTTGCACTTTCAGATTCCAGATTTTCAAATAGTTGTATCTCAACAAAATATTGTCCGATCCTAACAAACCATACATCAATGGACAGCTTGTTTATTCAACTTTCAATTGATGTTTACATGACAAAACTGACCCTTATGGTTTTGTTGTCTAGAGTGACATTTATGACTCAATGTAAGAAGCCTAGAAGTGTCTTGTAAATTAAACTATCTACAGAAGAGTTTCAGTTATAACTACAGATAGAGATGAACCTACTTGTTGATGACAGCTCGGGACTCCTGGAAGTTGACGAGGAATCCATCGAGGAGTGGTACAAACATCTCAGCCACGTCAGAGACCACCATCATCTGCGGCTGGGCCAGAGCGCTCTTCACGTTATAGAAGTGCAGGATCTTATTATAGGTGACAAAACCCACTCTGATAGCAGAAGTCTCGGCTCCCTCCTCTCTTCAAAAGACAAAGTACATAAAACTGATCAGTAACAACAAAAAGGCTATATAAACCTGTCTTTAAAAATGTTTATATGCATATATAATAAATATATATTTGCATTTAGTGTCTGCAAATATACGATCCTAGAACTTCTCAGAATTGCCTTCACTTTTCTGAAAAAAAATGTTTTCCAATACTTTTAATCAAACAGTGGCAGTTAATTTCTGAAGTAAGCTCTCCTTTAGATTCACAAGTGTTAATCAAGTCCAATTTTGACAATGCACATGATTTCAAAGCAGCTTTACACAAAATCATGATGGTAATATTTACAATATAGCAGTATCTTTGCTCTAAATAATATTATTTAACATGCCGATTTAAACATGCTACATATCACTCTCCTTGTTTATTTTATGTATACGGATAAAGTTGGACAAACTTATTAATCTAACTTTATAGAGGCAATAATATAGTTACATTTGATGACAAAATAAATGAAATATACTATAAAGTAAATATCGCTTTACATGAGAGTACTGTATGGGGTTCATCAAATTAACTACAGACATATTTTTACAAACGTTTGATAAGAAAGTGTGCAAATAGTTTATTTAAGCTTCTTTTAAGCAGTACATATATTCTATAATTATATTAAAACTTCCATTAGAATTAAGAAAGAAATGCATTAGAAAAATAGCAATGCATTAGAAAATTAGAGTGAATGCATTAGAGTGAATTAAATGCATGAAAAAAATAATAACTGTACAGATAACTATAACAGTAATGTTTTTTTGTTTTTTTTGTTATGTGCTTTTGTTTTTCATTCATTTGTGTGTGTATATATATATATATATATATACACACACACACACACACACACACACACACACACACTTTAAGTGTAGCTTAAAGGCTGTTCAGGAATGATATAATGATAAGTAAAGATATGATAGAAGAAAGATAACTATAACTTTATTAGCATTCACACCAACAGACGATAATGTTCTGTTTATAATCAGTGTTTGCTGTAGTTTTGTCGTTGCCCATTTTAAATGCTCGAGCTCTTTAAATTATGATTTTATCATTCATCAGATTGAATAAAAAAATGTTCAGAAGGAGATCTTGCTTGTATATTACCTTAGGAGGGAAACATTGACTGTGACAACAGAGCCAGCTCCTAGATCTTAAACGACACAAATTCAGTTCATCCGTTTAAAGAAATGTGCTCAATTGACCATCTAGCATCTTCCCTGAGCACTGTGTAGTAGCTGATAGCAGAGAGCTGCGGTGGCCAGTAAACACAAGCATTCCCGATTGACGTCTGTATCTGGGCTTTGTAGCTTTCTGTGGCTACATTTGTCAGATTGTAAAACATGGTGATGGTTTGGATCACTCACAGTATATATATGCCAAGTCTCTCATTAAGCTAGAGACAAACTCTCCAATACAAATCCTATCAGGCCCTAACAGACCCCATCGACTCAATGTGGTTTTCATTAACTGTGCACAATCTAGCAAGCAAAGCCAGGACGAGAGGAGAGAAATCAGATATAATGGCACAGTCTTATTTGGAGTGCACTGCAGGACTGCTTTCACAGTGAGGTCAGGTCCCAAACAAATAAGGACGTACCCTTAGGAACCAGCCGAGGAGAGGTAAGGAGTTTGGCAGGGTGAGATACAGTACAGTATATAAGCTCACCTCTCAGCTGGCCGTCACCCAAAGAAACGGTATAATTGAAGCCATGTGTACCAGCAGACGTTTAATACTGTTGTAGAACTAGAGCCGCTGAACCTCCTGACTTCCTTCAGGCAGACATTTTCAAGTGATGAGATATTGGAATGGGTTTTTCTCGCTTGTTCTCCTCTTACCATATTTGGCAGAGGATCGGGGCTCTTTTTCAGCTGGATTCGTTCACATTCCTGGCTGATAGTAGCTGAGATGAACATGTGTTCAACCTGAGAGGTGCAGACAGAATACGGAGGGGTGGCTTCTGCCCAAGGCTTCATCTTCACTCCCAGCCAAACACCTGGAGCGGGGCGTCAGTGTGTGGGACGGGGGATGAAAGCAATCCTAAATATATCTGCATCAAACCCAGATCTTTACAGTCTTAGCTGTCCAAACATTAAAATACTAACAGAGGGATCTATTCCCCTCAGCTCGATTTCAGTCCACCGGCCAGAACAGAGTCGACAGATGCACAGCGACAGCTCAGATGTTCACAATTTACTGAAGTTTTTTTTTTAAAAATTATGTGTGTGTGTGTGTGTGTGTGTGTGTGTGTGTGTGTATTTTTTATATATATATTATATTACATACTATATATAACTTATTAAAATATAAATTAGGTCCAAAATTATCATTAAAACTAATTATATAATATTACGTACAAAATCATTTGTAATAAAAAAAAAGCAGGGAAAAAAGAGATTACAAAATGTGAACAGCGTTTTTTAGTATTATTTTAGTATTTATTATTTATAATAATGTAATATTATAAATATATGAATTTACTACAATAATATAATAATATTTAATAATTATCTCATTTTGATTAATATTTTGATTTATCTTTTATTTTTATACTTTTATTAATGTATTTTTGTCATTTTTCAAGAAAATGTTAAGTTAAACAAAAAAAACGTTGCTTCAATTTTAGTTTTTATTTGTTTCCAGTTTAATTTCTGTGCTTCAGTTTTTTCTTTCCATTATAATTGAATTTGTTTTTTTTTTATCTAATATTTTAATTTAATATTATTTCAGTTTAATTTCAATGAACAATTTTTTTAACAGCTATAGTTTTAGCTAACAATAACCTTGGTAAAAAATAATAATAATTAAAAAGGTGATAAATATACATTTAAAATGTATGAAAATCTAAACTTTCCCAAAACACAGACTGACGAACCTGAAATCTTGATGTTAAATTGTAAAAAAAAACATGCATACATACAACTACATTCAAAATCCAATAGCAACAGAGAAACCAAATGTTCAAGTATTAGAGTTGAAGAACAATGGTAATTTATCATATTTCTCCCCCTCATTTTCTACAGCAAACATTATCCCTCAACTTACTTTGGAAGTCGGTCAAGCAGTGTCTTCAGTTCCTGGCATATTAGTTTCACAAGTCCACTTTTTATGTTGTTGTAGGAGACATCGATCATGAAGATGTAGGCAGGAGGATTTGGAGGCTTATTATTCTTAAAGACAAAAGAGAACATCACAGAATGAATGATGGTAGTTTGTCAACTTCAAAGTGGGCTGTTTTTGCTTGTTCTTTACAGACTTCGTACACATATCTTTTGTGGCACAGAATACCCATAAAGTTTACAATCATGTGAAAGCATATCATATGCATGAGAAAGCTTTTTTAGAAATTCCAAGATGAACATATTACAGTCTTTCAAAAACAATACTGTGGGCATTTTTTTTTCTTTTTCTTTATTTAACCAGGAGAAGCCCATTGAGATTAAAAATCTCTTTTGCAAGGGAGACCTGGCCAAGATAGGCAGCTGAATTACATCACATCATTACATACGTACAAAGACACACACAAAAACATGAAAATAAAGACAAATAAATTAATAGAAACAGTTTGAAAGACAATTATGCACTCAATTAAAAACATTGACATGTGAGGGAGTCCAACTCAAAACATCTCATTATTAACTTAAACACTCAAAGGAATCAATTTACTAAGTTTTAAGTTGTTCTGCAGCAAATTCCATGTAAAGGGAGCAGAATAAACAAAGGCCTTTTTACCCAGCTCAGTACTGACATGTGGGACAGAAAACAAGACAACAGCCTGAGAACGCAGAGCGTAATGACCAGCACTTTTTTTCATAAGAAGTGAACATAAATAGGATGGAAGCACACCAAGAATAGCCTTATATAAAAATATGTACCAATGACAAAGCCTCCGTGTGGCCAGAGCAGACCACCACGAGAGTACAGCTCACAGTGGTGGCTGCGAGCTTTACAATTAGTAATAAATCTCAGCGATGCATGATAGGCTGCGTCAATCATTTGAAGGCATTGAGCAGATGAATGCATATATTATATATCACCATAGTCCAGCACAGGTAAAAAAGTGGATGCCACTAACCGTTTTTTAAAATTTAAAAGAAAAACACAGCTTATTTCTAAAGTTAAAACCCATTTTTAGCCTCAACTTTCTCACTAGACAGTGAACATGAGACTTAAATGACAGGCAATCATAAATAACAATACCAAGATACTTATAAGTTGTAACAGTCTGTATTTCACGTCCGTCAAGAGTGATCAATGAAGGAACATTCAGTGGTCTATTCCGAGTGTCCGTGAAGAGCATACTGCCCTGTCTTTACAGGATCACTGAAAAGACACGGTTTTGCAGCATAGATCAGCTGGGATGATGTTATCAAGCACTGCATGAGTTGATTCACAAATATAAATTAACATCTGAGAGAAACAGGAGTCCAGACAGAAGATTATGGTGCCAGGCTGAGATGAGGAACTCAGGAATGGACTGGGGCCAAAAATGTCTCATAAATCTCTTAAGTCTGATAACTGAGCTGAAATTAAGTTCATTTGAGAATACAGCATGTATGGATCCGTGAGATCACAATGCATCATAAGTATTCACCCTCTGGCCTTTAAAGGAATAGTTCACCCAAAAATGAGCATTTGTTTATTCACCATCAGGTGGACTGGAGTGGTGTGGATTATTGTAATGTTTTTATCAGCTGTTTGGACTCTCATTCTGACGGCACCCATTCACTGCAGAGCATCCATTGATGGGGGATGGAATGCTACATTTCTCCAAATCTGATGTAGAATCAAACCTCATATAAATCTTAGGTTGAGTGCATCTTCATTTTTGGGTGAACTATTCCATCAACAATACATTGCCTTCTTGAGAATCAGCGAATCAGTTTGCCATTTTATTAATTTCTAAATTACTCCCTCAACTGGGAAAATATGGATCTCAAAATGTCATATCCACTTATGCAAAAAATGCATAGATCTTCCAGGTAATGGCAAATTCATGTGTAAACTTTTGAAACAGGTCGCTTTGCTAAATCTGACATTATTTTTGTTTTGTGAAATTGCTTTTTCAGGGCATTTTTATCATTTTGCAGATTCTGTAAGGTATGTAACCGTTTGACTTAATTACAAAAGTACTAGTATTACTGGAGCATTTTATATAAAAAAATATAGATTCTGTGCATTTTAGAAATCAAGTTAAATATGCCTTTGTATAATCAAATAAAAAGTCATTTTTGTTGTACTCGCGAGCATAAATTGTGCTCCTCATTTTAAACACATCATATGTTTGTTATTATATATATGCCTGAATAAAATATGCAATGTGACTGCCAAGAAAAAACCTTTCTCAGCTGTTTCCTGGGGCAAGTTGACCCAGTTTGTACAAAACATAGTCTCTTACCATTAAATTTCTAGAGGGAAATTTTCTTAGCGAAGGACTTTAATTAGATAAATCAAATATAACCTATTAATAAACGTTCATAATCTAATAAAATCTGACTGTGATCTGAAAGTGTTCATCCTTATTTTCATACAAGTTCTTGTTACCTTGCAGTAATCCAGTGTGGCAATAAACTCGTATGAGCCCAAAGACAGTTCTGGTCTCTCATACAGATCCATTCTTCTCCCCATATGGTCCAAATGCTGGAAATACTGCACTGGAACTGGAAAGGTAGTGAAATCCCATTTTTAGAAACATTTCCAGATAAATAGTCCCCACCATATGTTAACAAGAAACACAGCGTAAGTACCAACCTTCATTAACGCAGCTGCAGAAGCCACACTGGTAGCGTCGTCCTCCATCCATAAACTGCATGTAAGGACACATGTAGGCCTTACAGCGGTTGCAGCGGATTGGTCCAGTCTCACCATGATTTACAATGTACAGAGGAGTCTATAGAGATCAGAGTGAGAAGGAAAAATAAGACCTATATACAGCCTTAACTTCTTTACTGTAACATATACCATGAGGTTTATACATGCTAACATACAGTTGCACAAACACTACCCTTCAAAAGATGAATTATATTTTTACTCAGTAAGGATGCATTAAATTTATCAAAATTGATAGAGATGTTATGAATCTTAAACATAATATCAATTTTAAAGCTTTAAAATGTCATCTAAATGCTGCTTTGAACTTCTTATCCATCAAAGCATTCTGGGGAGAGAAAAAATTCTTATGTTTACCACAAAAATAGTAAGCAGCAAAACTGTTTTCAACACTGATAACCTGAAATGTTGAGAAGAAAATAAGCATATTGGTGTGATTTCTGAAGGATCATGTGACACTGAAAACTGGAGTAATGATGCTGAAAATTCAGCTTTGCATCACTGTAATAAATAACATTTTAAATATATCAGAATAGAATAAAGATATTTTAAATTGTAATAATATGTCACAATATTTGTAATATTTTACCGCATTTTGGATCAAATAAATGCAGCCTTGCTGAGCCTTTAAAAAAAACATTTACTATTAATATGTGAATGCAAACCTACAGACTCCACATTTAGTGTATACTCAACAGGAAATAAATTCACATTTATCATTTCAGAAGAAAAAAAAACGTTAATTGGCATCTTCATCAACATTAAGGCAAACAAATACGTCATACCGATCTGTAGCTCTGTGGTTGGTAACTGTGCAGCTCAACATCTTAACAAAGATACAATAGAAGTATATAGATATTAAAATAAAATAAAATGGTTGCCCTGAGATCATTAAGTTTCAATTACATTAAAAGTTCTCAGTCAGCTTCTAAACTAAAAAGAAAAAAGGAGGATTTTGCACTTGCTTCCATCCACATATAACATATTTCTGCAAGCAATCCTTTTTTGGATAAATAGAAAACAAATTTCAAGGACTTACAGTAGTTTTTGCTCTTTGGTGGAATTCATTTTAATAAGTTGCCACTGCAAAATCTGAGCTATCCGAGATGATAATTGGTAATACTTCAGATTAGAGAAAACACATTTATGAGTCTCCCACAATAAAATCCAGCTGTTGAAATAGGCATGTTTAGTTATGAGGTAGGCTTAAGGGATCTAGAATAAGGCCTTAATATGTGCTTTATAAGTATTAATAAACACCCAATATGCTAGCAATATGTTAGCAATATCAACTAATCTAAAGTGTTACCCGATGAGCTTTTATTAAGGTGAAAGGAGGAAATGGATATATAAATGAGCTTATTAGCTTTGGCTCATAGATGCTGCAATGTCACATAGTTCAAAATCAAAACTGTTTGCAGTGTATTGTGCCTTAAATGTGGATTAATGTCCTCCTTTATTTGAGAGCACAATAAACTATTCCTCTGACGTGCTCTTTGGAGACTAATTAGCCTCTCATGAGAATACTAACATTTCCTAAAAAGGCTCTGAAGCATAATGATGAAGGGTAAAGCGAGAGACTCCAGAGTTAAACAAGTCTTTAAGGCACCAAAACCACTATTAAACTACTGACAAAATAAACTGAGGGGACACCCATGAATTAGAGTACGACTATATTCGAAAGGCAGTCATTTCCAAAGATAACACCATGGACAACAACAAAGAAAGATTGATTCATTCAGCCTTATATTGTTCCAAACATGTCGTCTGATTTTCATTTTTAAATGTAAGATAAAAAGAGAAGTTTAGCAAAAAAATAATAATAATAATAATTATGGTATGACTTCAAAAGATTGTGAATACAGTACACAAGTCACATGGACAAAATGTAATGGTACTTTTACTGTGTTTTTCCTGTTATTTTTTGGAGACTGACAGTCCCGGTCTTCATTCAAATGTTTATGTGTGTGTGTGTGTGTATAGAACAGAGTACGTAAAAAAACGTAAGTGGTTACACATTATTTTAAGGTGTCCTTGTTACAGTGTAAGTCCATATTTCAGTAATATTAAATTAACTATTGTACATGTAGGCTACTTACTTTATTGTTAGGGTTTGTATTGGGGTTACTTGCTTGTAATTATGCATAATCTGTTATTATTATACTAGTAAGTAGCATGTGCAACAAGGACACAGGATTATTTTTAATAAAGTGTTCCAAAACGTTCCTATAAATTCCTTTTGGGTATCACGAAAGGAAAATCATATGGTTAAAAGTTAATTTGGAAAAAAAAAATTATGCTGTTAATATCCTTTATGAAAAAGAAGCACTTGATTGTATTGAATGTGCACATGTAGTGTACTTCAAAATCTTAAAAGCATGTTTTTAAAAACTTTACTTTCAGATAATGCAAGTGTAATAAGATGAAAGGCCACTTAAGTAGACTTAAAGAGAGTACATAACCATGTATCTCAAAACTTTTTTTTAAAGTGAACTTTTAACTTTTAACTTTATGTTTAAAGTTTTACGTTAAAGCACATTATAAAATCGTTAGGTTTTATCATTATCTTTTTGTATCGTTAGGTTCTTTATCATTATTTTATCGTTATCTTTTGTCATGCTTTAAAAAAAGTACACTTATTTTAATGTTTAACATTCTAAAACATTTGTAAATTACTTGATTATCATTTTAACCATAGTATTTTATTTGAAATTACATTTCTTACATTACATACTTAAGTGGGTCAAAAAAAGCACTCATCAAATTCAACTTATTGCATTTAATATACATTTAAACTATTCTATAATACATTTTCATTTAATTGCAAATGCAATTAAGTGCCTAAAACATTATTTTCAGTTTGCACTTAAGTGTATTATTTTAAAATATATGATTCTTTTGTAATAATTACTCTTTCTAAAAGCATGCTTAAGTGTACTTGTTCTTAAGGTCGTAACCTTCCCAAAGCCCCAGCGCAAACTCACTGACCTTGGTACCAAGGGGCCAAAGGGTGAGTACATCGCTGCTAGAGAAGGCCGCGCTGCTGTTCCGCCCACACAAAGTTAGTGGAAGGGATTTCAACCTTCGGTGAAAGATTGCTTCAAATCTTCCCTATTTGTTCTTTCAGCTTGGCAAGACAATGGAGAAGCGAACCTAGGAACAGGCCGTTACGGAGACCACATCCTACCCGTAGGGAGGTGACATGTGGGGATACTGATATGGACTGACCCAGGGGGCAGTACTACATATGGAAAGGGTCTCTGAGGCAGGTCCTACCTTAGAGTAGGGATGGAACAGCTGCCAGAAGAGACTGACAGTACGGGTCTGTCAGGGGAAGACACGGGTTTGCCAAGAGGGAAACCTTACCTTGGAAGAAAACACATATGGGATTAACTGTAGGATTAACTTGGCCTGGCAACAGACTGCTCCGGCAAGTCTGACCGCCAAAGGGTGCTGGAGGATGCTCGACCAGTGTACACCAAGTGAGGAACTCTATTGGGAGAAGAAAGGCGTTCGCATCCCCATGTTAGGGGGAATGGCACAGCAAGCATGACACCCAGCCAGCCCTTCCCGCCAATTACCGGTTACCCAACACAAGGGAAGAAACCGGCTCTATGTGAAGGTTGTAGAACCTCGTGAAGGTCTTAGGTGTCGCCCAGCCTGCATGGACACATGGACATTCCAAAGATCTGGACGCGGGTGCCAAATGGTGCCCAACCCCTGAGAGAGGAGGTCCCTCCTCAGGTGGATGCACCAGGGAGGGGCTGTCACGAGGAGGATGAGTTCCGAAAACTAGGTCTGGGTGGGCCTGTAAGTCGCAACCAAGAGGACCTGTTCCTTGTCCTCCCTGACCTTGCACAGCATCTGTGCAAGCAGGCTCACTGGGGGAAACGCATACTTGTGTAGCACCAGAGGCCAGCACTGTGCCAGTGCATCTGTGCCCTGGGGGGCCTGGGACAGGGAACAGTACAGCTGGCAGTGGGAGGACTCGTGGGAAGCAAACAGGTCTACCTGGGCTTCCCCCGAACCGACTCCTGATCAGCTGGACCGTCTGGGGATGGAGTTGCCATTCGACATGCAACGTGATCGTAGACTGCCCTGTCGGTTGATGAATGAAACAGCCGCAGTGTTGTCCATGCAGACCATCAAGTGCCTGTCTAGCAACAGCGGCCGAAACTGCCGTAAGCTAGATGCACTGCTAGCAACTCCAGATATGTGGCAATCGACATCTGATCCCCCGCGGCAAACTGAATGACCCATAAGAAAGCCCAACAAAATCATCCAGCAGCTGCACAGGACCAAAACTGCGAAATGGGGAAGAGATCCGTGGGACGTGGCCTGGCAGAGAAGCTCTCACTGTCACCTTCAAATCTCCCAGAGCACTAGCCGGCGGTCCTCTGCTCGTGGCAGAGAAACTGGAACGGGTACAGAGGGTTCTGCTCCTTTCCCTTTAAGAAAGGAAAGACGCGATCGCAACGTTGCCCTGGTCAAACATGCAGTGCGTGCATTAACCATCCACGAATGTGTCTTCAGCGTGCTGAATGCCCAGACACGGAAGACACGCTCGTGGCTGTTGTCAGAGAACAGGAAACGACCGCATCCAGAAGGACACAGACGAAACGGCGTCTGTAAAAAGACGTGAATAGTCCGTGATTTGCTCTTTAAGGAAATCTGCTCTTTTAGTTGAAGCGCCCAGGGGAATCGCTGAAAGGGACACCGCTGTTTGCGCCGTACCGCCAACTAAAACAGCTTCCCGACACACAGCAGATGAATGGCTTTGTGGAGTATAACAGCTTTCATACAACCACTCGGCTCCGAAGCAAAAATCTAATGAGTGGATGCACCTGTCGCCCTTTATACCCGTTGGCACAGGGAGTCTCAGATATGTTAAATCCACTAGCCAATCTTCATTGGCGTTTTCTCTTAAACTCAGAGATGATTGGCCTCCCAAGTGAGACCCCATATGTTGTTCGACATAACTCGTAGTGACCCACAGATAGGGAACATATGTATAAGTATTTTACAGAGCTAAACATTATATACTTATATATACACATTATAAATATTATATATTTCCCCATGACATGTTTTTGTACATTTTAATTGCATTGTAAAACATACTAAATATTCCTTAGAAAAAGATTCACGTAGCAGTTCATGTCTGCTAAATGAATAAACTTAAAACTTAATTAAATATATAAACTCAAAACTGAAGAACTGAGAAATGCTGTTTACCTCATTTTTGGGTACGTTGGCGAAGGGCTTGATGATGGCTGCCAGAGGCACTTTGCACTGCTTTGCAAGGTCAGCAGTACTGGGGAAGGAATATGTTGTGCACCGCATGAACCTTGGGCTGGCATTCCCTTTAAATGGCAAAAAACAAACGTTTACTATATTAAACAAAAGCACCTTTAGGCTAATATTAGGAGTGAAGTGCAAAGACAGTTCCCATGCTCACCTTGATCTTGCACTGTGAAATCTGTGGTGACCAGTGGAGGCACCTGACCTCTGATGTTTGTGACGTACACCTGGCCTCCTCTCTTAACCTGGTCATCCTCAATCACTTGCGTCTGCAACAGACAAGTCAGTGTACCTTGTAAACAAATTTAAATAATTGTACACTACAAAGTAGCATGCATTGCCTGTTATTACCGTGCTTGGAATGGAATCTGGGTCCAACTTCTTTTGAGGAGGGCCTGCCATTTGTGCTGGACCTCCAGGAAAGCCTCCTGGGAAAGCGCCTGATTGTGGCCCTGCCATCTGTGGTCCTGCCATTTGTGCACCATAGGGGCCTGACATTGGGCTCCCTTCAGATCAGAACAAAAAGAGTTACTTAGCTAGTCAACATTTGCCTCTGAAAATACAGAGTAGAGGTGAGCTGTGTAATTTCTGCACCACAAATGCAAGTGAAAACATAAAGATGGATTGTGTTAACACAACTCACATACAGTTAGTTTAGTTAGTCAGTCTAAAAACAGCTTATATTGAAGGCAGTCTGGCAAAACGACAGCTTGAGGAATATTCTGCTCTATGATGTTATAGTGTGGATAAGCACCGCCTCTGCAGGAGTTCAACAACATCACTGCCTATTTAGCCCCGCCCACAGATTCATGCATGTAGTGTTTAGGAGAGATGGGAAATTTGCAGATCTATGCAGAAACTAAACAATAAAGATGGCTCTGAAGACAACAGGATGCTGTGCAGGGCCAAGCTGGGGAATTTTTTTTTATTTTTTTTTTATTTTTTTATTGCCTTTAATTTTAACCCAACGTTAAGAAAGAATAGATGAACTTTATTTCCACTCAGTACTTTATTCACAAACAAGGCACAATTCAACGTAGGATCTTCAAAAAGATTGAAAATAAAAGACGACGATGTGCCGACTATATTGGATCCGATAGTAATGTCGCAATGCAAGTGTGAGTTTCTGTTTTTATTACATGATCCCTATTGCTTTTTCTGTTAAACAGATTGTTTGAAATGTACTGAGAATTTATGTCTTTTTAACCTAAATCACAGCAGTGTCCATTTGTGAAGGGCGTAGACAGTCAAACATAGACAATCATAGCAGTGGGTGTTACTTCAGAGTCTACAATCTGACACGCCTGTTCAAACAAAGCACTCTGATGAGGGGTCAAAAACAGGATGCAAAATAGCCTATTACTTCTAAATTATGACGTTATAAGTGGACCCTTAGAGAACAGTAAAAAAAAAAAAAAAAAAAAAAAAGAGGCAGTTCATGACTCCATTAATTATTCAAATCTTGTGGAAGTGTAAAAGTTGTCAAAAATGACACACTTCACCTTTAAATGTGACCCTGGAGCACAAACCCAGTCAGAAGTAGCACAGGTATATTTGTTGCAATAGCCAACAATACATTGTATGGGTCAAAATTATCGATTATTTATGCCAAAAATCATCAGGATATTAAGTAAAGATCATGTTCCATTAAGATATTTTATAAATTACCTACTTTAAATATATCAAAGCTTCTTGATTAGTAACATACATTGCTAAGAACTTAATTTGGACAAATTAAAAGGCGATTTTCTATTATTATAATTTGTTTACACCCCCAGATTTTCAAATAGTTGTATCACAGACAAAAATATTGTCCAATCATAACAGACAATAGAAAGCTTATTTATACAGCTTCTAGACAATGTATAAATATCAGTTTAAATGACCCTTATGACTGGTTTTGTGGTCCAAGGTCACAAGTATAAGCTTCTGAACTTTTTTTTTATCACTGGTGCAAAATTTCCTAGTTTTTACCTGGTTGCTGTGGATATCCTTGGGGTCCCAGTGGTGGTTGGTGGACACCTGGTCCAGGTGGGCCAGACATTCCCATTGGCGGAGCTGTCACAGACCCCATCGTGGCCATTGGTGGAGGAGAGCCGAGAGAGAGCGGCTGCTGTCCTGGTGGAGAAAGGGGCGGATGTCCCATTGCTGCAGGTGGCGAAGTTTGAAACTGTTGTGGTGCTGCTGAACTGGAAGGAGACTGTGGTAACTGCATGGGCCTTTGGCCTAAAGATAACAGTGCATGGTTATAAAACGGGCTTCGAAAAGTTAGTCAGTTTACTTCAAAATCAACATAAAATGCCATCTAACGTACCATATCCTCCAATGTTCATAGCACTCATTTGATTGGTCAGCTGTTGAGTTGGAGGCGGGGCTTGTGCCATACTATGAAAAGCACTTTGAGGAGGCTGTCCATAAGGAGACATGGAAGGAGCTGAAGCAACAGGAGGAGGGAAACTGCCGAGAGCACAAACAAACACATATTATAAAAAATACAAAAAATTGCAATTTCAGAGATGTTTCATCATATTGAACACAGTATTCACCTGTGGGGATGGGCCCCATTCTGCTGAATGTTAGCACCATACTGGCTGGATACCGGTGGTGGAGGCATCCCAGAAGAAGAGGAGGCAGGAGGCTTGAGCACACCTGGAAAAACAGCATTCGCCTTTACATGTTCTTAAGCAGCATGTGAGAAGATTAAACTGTGATCAAATTAATTCCATCATATAAACTACAGAGGATACAGGGACAGCTGACACTATAATGAAAAGCAGTTTCATAAAGGGTTGACCCTGTTTATTTATTTAAGCTCATGCGGTGCTGAAGCTCTTATATCATAGGAATGAGATATAATTTGGCAGTTTTAGAACAGAACTCAACAAAAGATTCACTTTACCTGTTGGAGGGGCGGAGTAGCCCTGTGGTGGAGATCCATAGGTGCCATAATGCGACTGAGGTGGAGGGTTCCCAAAACCTGCAGGGTATCCCCCCATCCCAGCCTGGGCCTGGGAGTATGGAGGGGTGGCAACATAACCTTGCTGACTCATCCTACCGTTATACCTCTTATCATTCCAGTCTGGGAGAAAGAAATGGTGACCTGGAATAGAAGAAGGGGGTGAATTAGAACTACTTTATATGTGTGCAGTTTGAAACTTCTTATGATTTAAATTGATATTAAATGTAATTAGATTAACTTAACAGTGCATTTTATCCACTAAAGTAGGACTTTATCTTTTTATGTAAATTTATTATTATTTCTAATGTCTTTGAAATATGGTTAAAGTACTGCTGAATTTATTAACAAGCATTATTGGTAAAATAAAATATACTTAAACTTCATTTCTATAGAAACTTATATTCCATGTGTTTAAATACATACTTGTAATACCAACTTTGTGATTACAATTTAAGTTGCAATTTAGTACACATGAAAATAAGTGTTACTTCCGTAAGCATGACAAAAGATGATTAAACCATGAATACAAGGTGCACGTTTTAAAAGGTTGTAGAGTACGTAAATGAACCCCTGAAGCAGTTTGTTGTAAAATGATGAGATAATGAAATGTTTTCTACAGTTTAGACTTTCCCTGATATGCTTACCTCAACCCGAAGCATGTGTGATCAGGAACTTTGTCACTGGACTGAGATAAGAAGCATTTATGATAACACAATCGGCCAAGAATACATACCGGTACATACAAAATGTAAATATAATGCCTTGACTATTGTATTCAGCCTTTAAATTAATTAATTGTATAACTCCATCGTAAATAATGAGGTTATGGCAATGTACTGAAATGGACATCTTTATGGCATCTGTTTAATTTAAATTTCTTACTGTATATGATGTTACAACATGTAATGGTTATTTACCAACCTTTTAAGCTATTAAACTATTAAAAAAATGTACTGGTTTTAATATTCCAACTACAAAAGGTCAGATTATGATGTAAAGTTAATAAAAAAAAAAAATGCAACAAAACAGTGTTGTAAATAAATAAAATGAAATCATTAGGCCTACATAAAATGCAACATAAACACTCCGCTGTACAAAACTGATAACAAAAACAAGAATGAAGTTCATGAAGGGAATTTCCCATAATAAACTAAACAGTGTTTCATACTTTGTGTTTATAACAAATAAACCAGTAAAACGACAATTACGCTTTTCTAAAATAGAATATTGCTTTACCATTGCAGCTGATCAATTAATTGATTTTTATAATAGATTTTTGGGTCATTTTTACTGATTACTTTAAAATATCTAACATTTTTACAATTAATTACAGGCCTAAAGTCTGCCTAGTTTCAATAAACTTCTTATGCAAATAAACTAACTATCTATATACTGCATATTTCACACAGCAGTGCTTGAAAACAACTCAAAGCAAAAAAAATAATAATACAAAATAATTATAATAATTAATAATTAATAATTTATTAAATAAAAAACCTCTGAATCGAAAACACGCCGGCTGTTCTTTCTCTAAAATGATTGGTCTGTCTTAAGACAACAAGTCAGTATTTCTACAAGAGGCCTTTAGTAATTGTCAGGGTAAGATAATATTTCATTTACATCATCTAACAAACACGATATTCAGAGCAGAGATGCTATGCGTGAATGTACAGTATCAGTCGTCTCGTCACTGCTCTGAACTGCCACGTCACAGACCGTTATGACAGACCTGCAACGTTTCACTTTACTGAATAAAGTCCATATTGCAGACTTTAACACAGGTAATGGAGAGGATCGATGTGCAGATAATAATGAGTGTGGACCAGCTGCCGGCGAAACAAAGTTACGAAATATTCTCTGCTGGAGACGGTAACTGGCATTCTGTACAAGCCAAACGTACAAATATATTTACACAGTAACGTTATATGAATAGTGACGCTCAGAGACTACTGTCAAAATAAGGTTGTCTTTCAAAAACCGTCTTTAGTTTGTTAGTTTGCTTGTACATAACAACATAATAGAGACTCACCTGGAGGAGGATGAGCTGCGTCCTTTCCTCTGCTGATGTTGAATCGCGTGCCGAGAGTGCCACGTCAAACTCCAGCACAGCGCCGCTGTCACGGAGCGTCACGCAGCTGCCGCCTCTGCGCATGCGCACGCCGAGGGGAGCCACTGCGTCAGCAAGGAGACAGATGTGTGCATTAAACGCCATTCTGGGCTGGCCTTCACAGAGAAGCAGCACATCGCTCGTTCTGATCTAATTCTTGCAAATAAAAAAACGTGATAATAGTATTCAATCATGTGCATATTTCTCTGTTCTTTGGTTTTGTCCACAATGTAGGTTGCATGTGAGAGTATCAAAGTCACAATGGAAAAACATTAGGTTAGTAAAGAGTAGGCTACTTTTTTGACCGACTTAAGCAGGACTGTACATCTTTTTTTCACAATTATGTTTGAAATGATTGTTAAATTGTACTGCTGAATGTATTGGTGGTAAACTGAAAGGTAGTTTAATATCATTTCTATTGAAACGTATTTAAAAATGTATTTAAAAATATTTGTATTGAGGGAGTTGCAATATAGCGCTTTTAATTTTTTTAGCTTTACATGTAATTAATATTATTTACATGTGCTTTAGTATGTAAAGCAACACATCAGTGTATGTGTATTTGTTTAAAGCATGACAAATGGTTATTAAAACAATGATTTTAAGTGTAATTTATGTACATTTTATTTAAAAATGGTTCTAAAGTAATACCCATAAGTGGATTTTTATCTCCTTGTTATATTATTTGCAAGTACATAAGATAAGGAACATAATATATAACAGGAAGGTTATATTAGTGCTGATCTTTATTGCCTCCTAGATATATGAACAGTGGCATTAGGCCTGTTAAATATTCTGGTTTTGCTCTCTGATTGATTTAATCTGATCTAATTTGCTAATCAACATCTTGTTTTACAGTGACACTCCTTTGGCTCTAGTTCTGTGAGACTTCAATAACTGACTTCACTAAAAGTGTAGTGGGAAATGCTGCTGTCCAGAGTCACAATGAAAACAATAATGTAAATATGAAATAGTTAGAAAACATTTGTTCTAAAATCAATTGCATTTAAAATGCATTATACTATATACTATAGACTTTTCAGCAATATAAAAAAGTGGAAAGCTGACATGATTTGTTAGTTTGACCAACATATACTGTATGTCCCAACTTGTTCCAAGAATAGCTTGCCTTTTTATTTTTTATATCTGAGGACAGGGTTCCACAAACAAACAAAGGAATAAACAAATCTCAGTTTTAGACAGTTAAAAAAATAAATCATAATCACTTTCAACAAAATAAAAACTACGTTTTTTTATGTTGTTGTTGTTGGATTTTTGGTGGAGTTTTCTCTCTCTCTCTCTCTCTCTCTCTAAAAGTACCATATTATTCATGTAAAATATAATTTCTTTTTTGTTATATTTAATATTTCTTTTACTTTCATAAACAAAAAGACAAATCCTAAAAATGTTGAGATTTTGAGGTCCCCTTGAGGAAACTAGATTATAAAATTATACATGTAGTTTTCAGAAAATCTAAAAATGCAGAAAGTTTCCTGTGGGGGGTAGGTTTAGGTGCAGGGTTTGTGTATTGCGATAGAACAGTATAAAAACTATTACACCTATGGAATGTCCCCATAAAAAACGTGTGTGTGTGTTCAGGTGGCAAATTTAGGAAAAGTAGCTCTTTAGAAAAGTGTTGTACAGCTCAGATTAAGGAAACAATTTTTTTTATATATATAAAATAATTTTGCCCAAATTTGTCCCAAAGGATGTTTGAGGGTTAAACCTGAGTAAAGAGCAGTTAGTCTCCTCAGAATGGTCTCTGAAGAATGACGCCGAAGAGAGGGCCGGACTCCAGCTGTTGTGTCTTTACTCCCACCGAAGGCAGCCTCAGATATCGCAGAAGAAGCTTGACTTCTCTCAGACCGCAGGAGGATGGGCACGGGTGAGTTTGTGTGTGTGACGCTGCGTGGCGGGGCGCCCTGGGGATTCACACTCAGCCAGAGCGCTCAAGACCCTCAACATCCAATCCAGCTGCTTCAGGTGAGACCACTGATGAAGATTCAACAGTTATGCAGTTTAGAGTACCTGGTGTTGAGGATGAATATCCATTACTTTCTGCTCTTTTATTATGGCTCTTTCTCAAGTTTGTTATAGTGTTTGAGTTTGAAACATAAAAATGCCCTTTCAGAGTACCCTGCTGGTTTTCTAGGCTTTAGTTTGGGTTTTGGTACTTTTTTAGCTGGCCAGATAAGGATGCCAATTGGTTTATCAGATAAACACCAGCTTGGATCAGATTCAACCAGGAACTCATCTTAGGTTGGCTTAAGCAGCTCATTTCAGCAGGTTTTCTTGAGTTTGTTACATGTAGGCAAGTTTTGTTCTTGGACAAAGGTGGGTTTAATGTGCATTTGAGTATGATAATTGTAACCAGAAAGCTGATTTTTATTTTTTGTAGTTCTCTTATACAGTTAATTAATGACGTTAACTGGACACTTGGGCAATGTTGTAAACGAACGTCGTGTTGGATTCTTGCATAATGACAACATGTCTTAGTGGCCACCCGTGGAGCTCAGATTGGCCTGTTGTTTTGATAAATGTTCACTGGCAAACTTGTTTTTCTTTAGCTGAATTTTACAGGCAGATCTTAGCTGCGTAGGCTCCGCTTGTCTCAGACTTGAGCAAGGGTCCTTATATGGTCACAGCAAAGCTAACAAAGTTTGCTGGCCAAGTTCATGCAATCTGTCATCACTCCCATAGATATCAAGAACCTAAACTGTTAGTTTCCAGCGGCTGGAATTATTAGTTGATCTTTAACTGAGTGGGAAACATTGATTTAGGGATTAACGTGCAAATTACTAAAACTTCTTATATCATCAAGTTTTGCGAGTGTCAGCTTAGAACATGTGTAATTTGTGAACGCTTGAAGTTGTATTCATAATGATTTATATGGAAATAATCAGCACCACCCTCAACACAGCCTCTGACCCCATGAGACATATGTTTATACTTAAATGTTTTGTTTATGTGACAGCTCTTCGTGGCTATGAAAAATAGTATTTAAAATGTTTAAGCAATATAACGCTAGCAGGAGTGATGTTATACCCAATATTAACATGTCTGCGATAAATGCTCAAATAAATGCTCTGTGGTATATTGAATCACTTGCAAAAAGAGAGTATTAAAAACCACATATGCTCAATTGCTCACACAAAACAATTCAGGCCTAATATTTAAGATTTTGTATTTTAATTCTATATAGAATCACCATTCATTATGATTACACAGTTTTAACAAACATACTAATATACTTAAAGGGTCATCATTTACTCAAACTGCTGAACACAAAAGAAGATATTTTGACGAATGTTGGTGAAAGTCGATGGCTACCGTCAAGTGGAGGCTGAGTGAATAATGACAGAATTTTCATATCATAGAACTTTCTTTTTCATCTCGTACAATTTTTCTTGGTCCACAGCTAGCCTTTTTTTTTTTTTTTTTTTACCATGTTCTTACTTTTTCAATTATTAAATTTAATGTTCTCAGAATTAACAGATTTGTGCTGATTCTATTGGATTTTTATTTATTTATTTATTTTGCCTGGAACATTACAAATGCTATTTTATTAAATATCATTGGAAAGCCAAACAGATTAGAGGACCATAACTCAAACTGATGATAATAATACTAATAACATTATTAATAATAATAAATTGGTGTAGGCTTTCCTTTGAAACAATCTTCACTCGGAAATTGTTAGTATAACGTCATAAGACGTCAGACGAGACTGCAAGTAACACATTGCATTAAACATGAAAATTTTCAAGAACGTAATAGTATTTTCTTGTAAAACATGATAAAGTAATATTTGTTTTGTTCACAACTTTAAAAAAAACTGTACCCCTTACTGTGCACCTTCATATATGAATAAATGTGTTACACAGGTTGCAAGCAATGCTCTGGTAAATGTATGATAAGTATGTAGGTACTAATCAGTCGAAATGACCAACAAATCAATAACAGACTAGATGTGAGTCTGAAGTCACTTAGTGGGCATATTGCATGAAATATGTGTTCCTGGCCAGTGTACAGGTCGTTAAGCAATAATATCCTTCTCAGCTGAAAAACTCATTTATTTGTAGCTCTTTAAAGTGTTATTCACATTATATTATAGTTGTATTTTACAATTCCGTAAAACATTAATAGCCATTAGTAAGGTTTGAGTCCTAATAATGGCTTATAGACTTTAGCTTTGGCAAACTCCTGACTGGCAAACTTTGTATTTTTGTAATGATATCACAGTGCACTCCCTCATAAAACTATAACCGGCAAAGTAAGCTTCTGTTTCTGTTGTCATTATAGTTTTAAGTGTCTACCTTTAAAATACAACACTACTGGAGTAATGCAGTGTACCCCACAGAGCCTTGACTTGAATCTAAACTTTCATCTGGCTGTTTTTATGTACATATATAATTCAGGAACAAGCATACATGCTGCTAAATAACTTCTAAACAGATGCACTCCAAAAAAAAAAAAACACTTGGATGGATAAAGATCTGTTTGTGTATATTTTATTTTCCTTTCATTTTATTAATATGGTCCTTTTTTTAATAAATCATGCACATCCCTTCCCCATCAATCATTCCAGTGCAGCTGTCAGGTTGTCATCATCACCACAGTGAGTGTTGATCAGCAGGGGACGTACAGTATAACCGCTTCAGAAAAACATTGTAATTTAACTTTTCATGTAACAGCAGAATTATAAATAACGAGTATTATTTTCATTAACATTAAATTAATAGTTTGAAAGTTCACTCACCCTTAGGCAATCCAAGATGTAGATGATTTTGTTTCTTCATCAGATTTGGAGAAATCTAGCATTGTATCACTTTCTCATCAAAGGATGCTCTGCAGTGAATGGGTGCCGTCAGAATGAGAGTCCAAACAGCTGATACAAACATCACAATAATCCACAAACAATCCACACCACTCCAGTCCATGAGTAAATGTCTTTTGAAGAGAAAAACTGCATGTTTTATCAGCTTTTATGACTCTCTGACAGCACCCATTCACTGCAGAGGTTCGATTGGAGAGCAAATGATGCAAATGCCACATTTCTCCATTTTGGATGGCGTAAAATTTCAGCAAATTTAAATTTTTAGGTGAACAATTTTGTTAGTAATAACCTAATTAATAGTAATCCAATATTAAATATAACTACGTAATATTAATCCTGATGCATGTTAGTTTTTTTCCTGTTAGAGTGCTGAAATCAGTCTCTGTTAGATCTGTTTAGTTTCTGAATTGACACTTACATGAGATATATGCAAGCTTTCAGCTTTAACTTTTAGCTGAGCAGTCAAATATTTGCCTGTGTCGTCATGAGAGAGGTACGTGCTTCCATCTTCGTGGAGTGACCCCGTGCTCCTCTAAATCATCTGGAAGACATGACTTTTACCCTGACTCAACTAAGAGCAAACTCGGCTGAGAGACATGACATGAAGCTGACAAATACTGTTCAGGATGAAAATCTGTTCAGTGTGATACATAATGGAGGTCATGGTGTTCAGTACTTAAAGAGAGTAATTATTATGAAAATAATATACTTTAAAATAAATGCACGTTCCAATTAAATTATATTAAATGATCCAGTTTTAACTAAATGTATTATGGTTTATATTAAATTAAAGTGTATATTAAATTCAATTAAATTAACTTTTGAGTGGTTTAACCATTTAAGTAGAACTTAAGTGCATCTTTATATGTAATTTCATTTTAGTTCTATTGCATTTGGTTTGCAGAATGTACTGACTAGAATTTATGAAAAAATTAAAAAGACTTTAATCTCATTTCTATTGAGAACTTGTATTTTATGTATTTAAATGTATTTGCAATTTGCAATGATGTTTGGTACTTTTAACACACTTTATCTTTGAATGTGCTTTAGTATGTTAGTCAACACATAAAAATGTATTTCTTTAAAGCACAACAGAATGTTTTTAAGAAGATATATATTTTTAAATAAAACTTTTCATTCATGTGCAATTTTTAAGTGTGTTGAGAAACATTCATAACATATCTTTCTTGAAGTGCATTTATTTTGCCTTTTATTTTAGTAATTATCTGCAAATACAGATTTTTTTTTTTTTTTTTTATGTACTTTTAACATATTAAATATACTGCAAGTGCAAATTCAGTGCTAAAAAGCGCATTTGCTGTGTCACAAGGATATTATGCATGAATGTACAGTATGTATGTTATGTTTATATTTCATTCACGATTATATTTCAATGTGCAGCATTGCTTTATAATGGTCAAAGTCTTTAGTTCGCTAATGGTCTGCTTTTTTATTCTGTCCTACAGTTAGAGCACACGATGGATCCTTAGCCATATACAAAGGGCCCAAAGTGAGTTCATTAAAAGTACAGATTGCTACAGTCTCTTTTGAACATGCACGTAAAAAAAACATTTTCATAATGACCTGTTAGACCGATGGAAGGCGTCCAGCAATCTGTAGTAAAGAGTTATGCTTAACCTTAAGTCATTTAGCTATCAACATTACAGCTGGATTCACTCCTGTGTGCTGCGGTACACTGCTAACCAACTCACCCAGCACAAGTATATGAAAATCCACCATTTACGGCTAATGTACATGTAACAATGGGAACCTGGCAGTCTTTAGACCACCATGGTTCATTTTACCTGAAATGTCTGTTGGAAACAGAGAAAGATAATTGCTTTAAGCTGTAGGAGGCAGAAGTAGCCAGCATGCTGCATTTACTCAGTGTGTTTATGTGAACAAAATGAATTGTGCTTTTGACTTTCTCCTCCAAAATGTTACGTTTAAAATTTATTTTTCGTGCCAGATAATGTTTGATCGCAATGTCCAAGAAACAAATGCTCTATAACACAATCAGCCTTGCTTTCAAACAAAAGAAAATCAAAGTATTGAATAAAGCATGCTCATGGTTTCTTTGAAGCAGACGTTTTTCAGAACATACTTTACACACTCACCCTTTTCACTTGCATGAACTGATTCATTAAATAACATTTTGGCTCTTTAAGCACATTTTGCTCTTCTAGTACAGTATGTATCGCAAATTTATAAGCACGGTGTTTGTAATGTTATTAAAATGTATTGTGTTGATAACAAAGAATTTCATCACATGGTAAATCTCCTTGTGATAATGGTCAGATCAACTTAAATGTGTTTCATGTCCCTTGTGAAAAAGAAATGCACTTAATTGTATTTAATGTGCACTTTTAATTCATGCCTTGAAAGTATAAAAATAAACCTGTACTTGCAGATAATACAATATGAATGAATTAAAATGTCACTTAAATAACTACTGTTTCTTAACCAACTTAATTTAACATTTTTTAAATGCACTTTGTAATAATGCCAAATATTATTATATCTTGATTTTTTTTTCTTGATCTTTACATTTTTGTTAATCCATAAAGACGTGCACTTATTTGATGTGTTAGCTAACATACTAAAGCACATGCAATGCTTTTTTGACCAAATCAAATGGATATTTCACATTTATGCACTGTTAAAAGCAGCAGCATGAAACATAGAATAGTTTAGACTGAAGAGCCGTATTTAGGCCAGATTGATAATGAGTTTAACCAGGAAATATCAGCGTGTGCTGTTTACAATATTTACACCATAATGTGTTGAAAAGCTACAAACGGCCAGCTATGTGTTCATGAGAAATGTTCTCCTCTGTGGCAATGCTGTGCATTCAATTTTATCTAAATATTTAGTAAGAGAGGAGACGCCACTGGAGACAGAATCTTTCTGCAGATCATGTGTGAGTCTCAGATATTTTGTATTGTAGTTTATTTTTCATCTCAGAATAACTTTACTGTTTTTGAATAGGGTGTCTTTTATTGACTGCACACTGCCCTCTAGTGGTAGTCAATGGGAACTATATTGTCCTCTAAAGACTCTTAGTGGAGCATGCCTTGCAAACATCCATTGTCAAAAAAATTTAAAACAGTGAATTTTTTAGGCGATTTTAAAATGTGTGTGTGTGTGTTCAACTTTATGTTAACCCTCAAATAAGGAAATTTCCACTGATGTTAAATAGTATAGAGAGCTTACATACACATGCTGTTGACTGACAGTTCTTGGATCGTGGGCATCAGACGGCAATATTTCAATGTTAGCTTTTGTTAACCTCCTGGGGTCGATGGAGACTTGGATCCAAGAACTGTCAGTCAACAGCATGCGTATTAAGCATCAATGTACAGTAAATTTGCTTACCATTTGAAGTCTAACAAAGTTTCTATACACAATAAACATTTCCCAGAATTTTCCATTGTCAAACATTCGTTTTCTGCAATTCCAGTTATGTGGGATTCAGATGAACAAAAAGCTTATGAATCATCATAATTGTTGTTTGGAATATGATTTCATGCACTAGAAAAGCAAATTCTACTAGAGATTTAGGAGAGGGGCTGTGACCAAATTTCTGGACCGAACTGAACTTACTGTTGCCAGTGATCAATATGCATTTAATGCCAGCTAATTCAACTAAATCAACAATTCAAATAAGAATTAAAACATAACTGTATATTTTTTTGAATCTTAAAACTTATTATCCCACATTTTTTAAATGCACACATTATCTGCAACTGAAAATCATCATTGCACTTTATGTTAAGTTACGGTCAGCCTTTACGGTTATCAACACAAATGAAATATGCAAATGTGTCTGGCTTGAGCAGCTGTGTGTACATGAGCTGTTAAACTGAGAAACTAAACTCACAATTCCTGATGGAAATTCCTCCAGTTGAAGTTATGAACTTGAGTCATGATTTTTGGTTTATTTAAGGTGAAGGTGTTTATCAGTGGCAGACGGTCATAAATAGATTTGCTCTCATAATGCTGCCATTATACTTGGGAATGGTTTGTAATGAAATTGTCCAAATAATAAAAGGTCATCTCAGGACTGAATTATTCTTTGTATCTGAGAAAACATTCACTTTAAAGATTTCATCTGCAGTTCAATATAGGTTTCCAGCTCGCTTGCTAGCTTGTATCTTGTTACTGCATAAACATTTCAATAATACCATGTGCTAAATCAAGCAGAGAGACGAACAATCGCTCTGCTTTATGACTTGACCTTAGAGCAGAGTTGATTTGTGATGCCCTCAAAGTTACAGATGGCTGATATTAAATCTAAGTGTCTCTGCTTCAGTTTGCGAGGCTAATGGCTCATAGACCTGCTTTGGCCAGGAGCACTGTTTAGTCCTTTGACATGCAGCTGTTGTGATGCGTAAATTAGAGACACTTGGTCTAAATTAAGATGCACTGTCTTTGAACCAAGGATGGGTCTTATTGCTCTTTTTTCATCCATGTACAGTATTATACATGTTCGCACTGTGTTTAAAAAAAAATAATAATAATTAGATTGATTATTCAGTGTAAACTCTTTTGCCTTTCTTTTTCTGAGTAGTTCACCCAAACCTGCGTGAGTTTGTTTCTTTTCATGCTGAACATAAAAAGAAGATATTTTGAAGAATGTTGGGAAACAAACAGCTGACGGTAGCCATTGACTTACAGTGTTTTTATATACTGTGGAAGTCAATGGCTACCATCAGATGTTAGTTTCCCAGCCTTCTTCAGAATCTCTTATTTTATGTTAAACAGATGATTTGGGGTGCATTTTTGCGGTGAAGCTACTATGATGCTTTTACGGAAAGCACTTTTCATATACATTGCAATGTCTAGCCTTACTTTTATGTTCAAATATATCTTTTTAAATTTCTCAAGCTACCATTTAATAAATGCATGATTATTATCTATCTTGTAGATAGAGGACGGTAGTCCTGCTGCCGTGGCTGGATTGTGTGAGAATGATGAGCTGGTGTCGGTGAATGGAAAGCCTTGCTCAAACCTCAGTCTCTCAGACGCTATTGATCTCATTGAAGCCTCAGCTGACTGTCTACAGCTGCTTGTCAAAAGGTATTTTAAAGCCTGGACAAATGTTCTTAGATGCACTCTTGTTGCCTGTTTACCTTCAGTGTATCAGGTTTTTTAGGCAAAATTATATCGCTTTTTCATTTCATATTAAAGGTTCTCTTCCTCTTCTGTCCCTCGTGATGCGACACATTGTGATGCATGCATTAAACTGGACAGTTATTTGCATTTTTATAGCATAGTTCATGAGATGTCTTGTTTATGCCTGTCTTGACATTTGAAATACTAAACACCCAGTGTACAATCAAAAACAGAATCTCTAACCAAGATCCATTTAGATTAATAAGACATTAATATGTGATTAACAGAAAAATAAAATGGTGCAGTTTTGATTCTCCCAATGGTAAATGAAAACTGAGGTACTTTTTTTCTCATTTCAAATAAATTATTTGCTTGATAATGAAGTCATGGTGTTAAAATAGATGGATTAACTGCAAATAAATAGAGCTGACATGATCTCCTCCCTCTAGATGCTGTAGTCAACCTCAGGAGAGCTTTAAAATGGTTAGCACCACTTTTCGGATCCCTTCTCCATCCAGGCCTCACGAGCCACAGGAACTATACACCTCTGAGTCCCAGGATGAAGCATATTATGGAGAGACGGACAGCGATGGAGAGTGTCCAGCAAGGACTCGATTGGTTCGGACCCAAGTTCAAATACCTGCTTCTAGGAATAAAAGTAGAGTCACCAATGCCCAGGGTGCTGGAGACACCAGTTTGGATGTAACCCCAGGATCTGTAGTTGAATTGCAGCTTTCGCTCTCCAAGACCACCCTGGAAGAGCCAGACTGTACTGCATTAGGCAGTGCATGTGGAGTTGTGGGAGACATCCATCAAAGAAAGACAGATGAGAGCGTCAATTATACTACAACCACCGCATTTACTCCAGCTAACCCCCTCTACATACCCCGACGAGACCGGCAACCCCTTGGTCAGCGGGGTGTGTTGGTTAGCAAACCCCCTGCTTTGACAGGACAGGTGGAGGTGACAGTGAAGCAGTTATCTGGAAGCTGTTCAGGAAAGGAGGGGGTAGAGGCCAGTGAACGGTTGGATTCTGCTGGGGAAGAAGGAGGGCACATTGAAGAAGCTCCCACCTCCTCATCTGTGTCCTTTGGACTTCCCTCAGAGGAGTGGGACTCCGAATCGGAGAGGGAGGTCAACGAGCCAAGCAAGCACCGGGCAAGGCACGCCAGTAAGTAACATTGCATTTTCAGTGTTTCTTCTTATAGTGTGATATAGTATCTGTTTTCAAGAATAGCAATAATTTCATATTTAAAAAGCTTGGGTTATAGATATAGCATCAGTGAACTGACGTACTCAGCTGTGAATTACTTTCTAAAGTAATAGTTTAAAGAAAGTTCAACACAATTCATCTCCAGTTTGTATGGTTCTTTTTAACCACTGTTTATTGTCATTTATTTATATGTCAGTTACTGCATTATGTATACGTTTAATGATTTGTGAGCGAAAGCACGAATAAGTGTAATACTTTTCATATCAAATGTTTGTTATGGATTATAGATAGATAGATAGATAGATAGATAGATAGATAGATAGATAGATAGATAGATAGATAGATAGATAGATAGATAGATAGATAGATAGATGGATAGACAGATAGATAGATAGATAACAAGAAAGAACATAGCAATGATTCATCGTAGCAGTAATAAATGGGGGCTCACATTGTGACATGACTGGTAAAGTTAAGAATAAAACATGGGCATGCTAATGATGCTTGCTGAAGTGCCATGCATTTGACAGACATCAGCATGTGTGACTCTGGCCTGTTACCCGATCCTTTAAAATTGGCCATCTTAGCAGCACTGAAAAGGAAGGAGCACTCATCTATGGCTATCTCCACCTTGAGGTTGGAAAGACAAGAATCTGAAATGTGGCAAGTCTTTATACTCTCTAAAGGAGACGGACACAGGTGCCTTGTGGGGATATGCGGCCTTACTTCTGTGTACATTGACTGGAATAGGGTAGCATGTTTTTTTACAACTTTTGGAGCTGCATATATGGGCTTGTATTAGCGCTCCGGCACTTGCAAGCCCACACAGTGCCCCGGGGCTATTTTTACTCCCTCTTTTTTCTCTGCTGTGTCTGCTATTGGCTCAACCTCAGTAACGTGCTCTAGACACATTCACAGCTGTAACTGGCTTATGTTAATGCCTGGATGTTATACATGGATCAGAGATTTAGTTAATTGGTGATGGTGTTCTCAAATCTCTGCTAGGAGAATGACTTATTGGGTCATTAAGAGTAATGCGGGTCAGGAGAGCCGTGAATTCCATTTAACTCCTGTTAAACCAGGGATTCATCATTTGATTAGCGGACAAGCCATGACTCTCTTAAAAAAATTATCTATATACATTGTCATGCATTTTTTTAGTTTTAACTGACAGGATCTAAATTGCATGCAGTATATTCCGATGCATAACAAACAATTATGCATTTGGCTTAACAATAGTAAAAAATTAGTTAGCTACAGTTAATACTTGTATTTTCCCAGTTCAAGTCCTCTCATATGAAATGACTTACTGGCTGCTCACATAACAGTGCTATTTATATGCTTCATACACAGTTCAGTGAATTAGGCCGCCAGGACCAACCAACAGCCCTTCTTTATGACCTCACCCGCCTCACTCTCTACCCGTAACCTTAACTTCTCATTTTCTCATTCTTAGGGCTCCGGCGCAGTGAGAGCCTTTCAGAGAAGCAGGTGAAAGAAGCCAAGTCTAAATGCAAGCGCATTGCTCTCCTGCTGTCAGCTCCTGCCCCCAACCCTAATAACAAGGGGGTGTTGATGTTTAAGAAGCATAGACAAAGGGCCAAGAAGTTTACGCTTGTAAGCTACGGTACTGGTGAGGACGAGCCAGATTATAAGGACGACGAAGACGACGAAGAGGAGCACACTGTTGAGTTCACTGTTTTAGCCTCAAGTGAAACTGAAATTAATGAGGATTTCTTTACCAATGCCTCAGGCCAGAAAAGCATTGTAAGCTTTGATTGGGATACTGGATTACTTGAGATAGAGCGCAAGCTTGACAACCTGCAGGGTATGGATGCACTACCTGAGACGAAGGGGAAAGGAGCCCTCATGTTTGCCCAGCGCAAACAGCGCATGGATGAGATAGTAGAAGAACATGAAGAGATGAGACGTAAGGGGATCCCTGTTGAAGCAGTGCAGGAGCCTGAGACACATCAAACATACCAACACATGGAGGAGCAGACTTATATGCATGCACAAGAGAACCAGAATTACATGGATGTAAATCTACACCACAGCTTATCAGCACAGAAGCAACAACAGCAACAACAATATCATCAGTACCAAGAACAGTACCATCAACAACAGCAGCAGCAGCAGCAGCAGTATCAAGAATACCAGCAGCAGCTACAATACCAGCACCAACAACAGCAAGACTACCAGCAACAAAATATGTACCAACACATGCAATCATACAATCAGCAACAACACTCCCAACAACAGCAAGCGCAACAGTATTCGCATCATTTGAATGGCATGTTTGATCAGCAGATGCAAAACGAAATGCAGCCATTAGTCACAAACAGGAGTGCCAAACCATTTTCAGTTCAGAATAGAGTGGCTGCTCCATTTTCCTCCTCATCAAGTGCAGACAATCAAGAACAGCCTGGGTATTCATTGGGACAAGGTGAACAGATTGCTTCCCGTGATGAGCGTATATCTGTGCCTGCTATCAAGACTGGTATCTTGCAAGATACAAGGAGAAGGAGTGCCAATAAGCCAATGTTCACTTTCAAGGAGTCTCCCAAGGTTTCACCTAATCCTGCTCTGTTGAATCTCCTTAACAGGAATGACAAGAAGGCAGGTTTAGAGTTTTGTCCAGAAGAAGATTATTTAAGTTTAGGAGCTGAAGCCTGCAACTTTCTTCAGCCTTCTAAGACGAAACACAAAATTCCACCACCAGTAGCTCCTAAACCTCACATTAACCCTGCTTCTCCACCATGGTCTGATCAACAAGAAACTGCTGAACAACCCATCCCACAGCAAACCGAAAGTAGTGTCCCAGCCCCTGCAGAAGCTCCAGTCACAGAGGCTGATACTGCTTTTTCCCCTGCCCCTGAAATGGGGGCCCCAATGTTGTCTGAAGAAAAGCCTACATATGCCCCCGAATCACATGATGTTTCACACTGTCCTGAACAGCTTCCTCCAGATAATGCCTGGAAACAACAAGAATCCCAAATGGAGTCAAACCAGCAACAAGAAACCTGGAATGAGAAACAACCCCAGCCACAAATTAATTCTGCTCCTGTCGTACCACCTGTTACACAGTCAGATCCATCTGTCAGATCATGGGATCCAGCTCCAAATCAAAGTCAGCAGCAGATTCCAGTAAGTACTTGGGGTCCAGATAAGGTCCAATTGCAAGTCCCATCTCAAAACC
Organism: Carassius gibelio; assembly: GCF_023724105.1. Classification (NCBI taxonomy): domain Eukaryota; kingdom Metazoa; phylum Chordata; class Actinopteri; order Cypriniformes; family Cyprinidae; genus Carassius; species Carassius gibelio. Next base: position 35,811,619 of record NC_068402.1, on the reverse strand, counting down.
AATCTCAAACACAGCCACAGTGGATGACACAGTCTCAGGGTCCTCCAGAAGTACAAGTCCCTTCTAAAACACAATCCCAGCCTTCTTGGGTAACACATCCTCGAACTTCACCCCCAACCAAACATCAACCACAGCTTCAGTCCCAAATCAATTCTTGGGCACCAAGTCCAAATCAGTCAACCCCACAAGCTCCCTGGTCGCAGCCGCACGAGCCGGAACAACCATCTATCAGTGTTTGGCAACAAGATCAAATTCAAACTCAGGAACATCCAGCATGGTCCCAGCAACAACAGTTGACGCCACATTGGGCATCATCCCATCAGCAACAGCCACAGCCTTCTTGGACTCAACCTCAGAGGCAGTCACAGCCCCAACCACCTTGGGTCTCTCAGGCCAAACAGCAAGATCCAACACAGCTATCTGCAAATGCATGGACTCAGCCACAGAGTCCAATTCAAGCACAACCTACATGGGCTCAGCAGACTCAACCTTCACATCATCCCACAGCACCAGTGCAACAACCCATGAATCCTTGGCCATCGATGCCAGCCCAGTCCCAACCACATCCACAGTGGGGACAAGAACCTGCTTCTCAACATCCTCAACAAGCAATGAACTCTTGGACAACTGCACAGAATCAAATTCAGCCTCCCTGGGCTCAGCCACTCCCACCAACTCAGGCTCATCCTCCATGGGCACCAAAACCTCAACAGCAGGCATCCCAGCCACCTGTGACCCAGTGGGCATCACCACAATCTCAGTCTCAACCGACTGTAAATGCTTGGGCACCCCAACACCAACAGAGTGCAGTTAGCAGCACTGCCCAAAATGAATCCCAGAAATTGCCTCCCCAACCAATCAAGCCATGGAGTCCAACTCAGAGCTCTCAGCCCACTCCTCCACGACGAATGAATTCATATACCACTGGGACAAAGGCACCATCTCCTGTTCCAACACGTAGTACTATGTCCCCCTCTGGCTTTGGGTCAGCATTTGAGATGCCAGCCTTGAAAGGGAAAGGAGCTGAACTGTTCGCCAAAAGGCAATCCAGAATGGAGAAGTACATTGTGGACTCTACCACAGTGCAGAATAAGGCAAGACCATCTTCACCTTCTCCTTCTTTGACAAATTCCTGGAAATATTCACCCAATTGCAGGGCTCCCCCGCCATTGGCATATAATCCAATTCATTCACCGTCATATCCACCAGGTGCTATCAAGCAGCCTTCCCCCTCTAACCCTTCAACAGCAAACAAGAACAAAAACAAAGATAAGCAAAAACGTGTCCCGAAACCTCTTCATGTTCTTGATGTCATGAAGCATCAGCCCTATCAGCTGAATTCCTCCCTTTTTACATATGGCCCAGCAGCAGAGAAACTCGCTGCAGAAAAGGAGGCAGCTGAAAAGCTTGCTTCTGAAAAGGCAGCTGAAGCCCAGGCTCAAGCTCAGGCCCAAATTCAAGCCCAAGCACTAGGTCCTCCCAATCAAACCCAACAAATGGGATATAACCAAGGTCCTCCCCCTTATGGTTTTATGCCACAGCAGGCCCAGCAACCCTATGGGATAGCTGGTCAATCACCTATGCAAGATGGCCTTTACCACCAACCCCCTTCTAATACATATCAGCCTGCTCTAAATTCTTATCAACAGCAACCTCAACAGGTCCCATATCAACAAGAATACAACCCCCAACAAGCTTACCAACAGCCTTCTGTAAATCCTTACCAACAAGCACCAAGCCCTCCCTACCAACAGCCCTCCCCACCCTCCTATCAGACAGGTCCTAATGCAGTATATCAAGCTGGACCTGCACTGGCTTACCAACCAGCCCCTAGTTCTTATGTTGTGCCATCTTACCCAGTAGCACCAAGGGCTGACTCTGCCTCAGGAGGCAGTATTATTGCTGCTCCAAAGCCCAAATTTTCAGCCAAGAAGAGTGCTGCCCAGGTGTGGAAGCCAAGCACTCCAGAAAAATAGTTATGTTATAGTGATTTTTCTCCGGTGTTTTTACCTTAGGAAAACTAAGCTATGATCCAGATACCTTATGTAGCGCAGAAGCTTACTTCCAAAGAGAAATATTATGTAACAATTGACTTTTAAGATCTGCCAGAACAGATCAGATCAGATCAGAAGAGCGCATAGATATTTCAGAACTACATCACATGGTGTTTTTACAGAAAAATGCTCTGCCAAGTACTTTATACAAATATTTTTATAGACGTGGCCTGCTGAAGGTAGGACGAGAATGTACTTAGTCAGCTTAGACTTAATTTTGGTCAAAGGGAATCATTATTGATTGAGTTTGAGAAGAGAAACATGAATGCTTAATAATGAGGGAAATATTTGGACAGGTGAAAAAGTGACAAAATGGTCTATTATAAGGGCTACTGGGTAAATGATTTGCAATAGAACTTAAGGATGTAATTCCTTAAAACCAAACCAACACTATACAATCATATTACAACACCTGAGTAGACAGACAGAAATAAATACATAAACAGTATTATGATACAGTGGTTGGAATATGCAAGTAAACAGTGTATGAACAACTTCTGGCAGAGCCAACAGTGCAAGGAGATACTATAAAACACAGAGACAGAATGTATTAAGGTAACTATTTTATGTAGTGGAGTTCAATCATCTCCCACCTTAAGAGATAGAAGAAAAAACAAAAAAACATTGTTATATTTCTAAATTGTAATTAATTTTTCAGACTTTTTCATAACTGAAGAAATGAATGTGCTCAGTATGTGAGTTTTTTCAAGCAGGTTGAATAGTGTCAATATTTTAATGTTTAACAGCTGGTACATACTGTAAGTTGGAGAGCTCTTAATTTTTACGTTTTATGAAAATAAGTAGATTTTGTGTCACTTCTTGTTTATTTTTGAGGGAGAAATTTGTGTTTGCTTCAGAATTTCTCAGCAGTTCTACAAGAGGAACATCAAATAAACTAGATATAGGAAGTCAGCAAGTTCATTTTTAGTTTGATTGCTATATTCTGTACTTTTTTGCTGTCTTTTGTTCATTTCTTTGTGTGATGTTTTCTTCATAGAACACTATTTGTAAAATGTTCCACAGCGCCATTAAAATTACTGTCTTCAGTTTTGTTTGTTTGCTTTTGCATGTACTTCACTCAATTCTTTCTTTACAATGATTCATTTTTTGCTCCTCTCACTATTCTCTGCTTTCACATTCCTTTTAAAAAATAATTTTCCTTATCTTTTAGTTTTAGCAGTAGATTCTGTCAGTTATTAAGCTTAAGTAAAATATTCACAACTATCATTATTTGTAAATAGATACAGTTAGTAAATACAGGTAGTATTTACAGTAAATAGTTACTTAGTGTAAATATCTGTGATTGAAAAAAGGTTTTAAAATTTCCCTCAGTCTCTCCTAATAAATAGTAGATTACATTTATCAACAAGTCACTTTCGATTACATAATCCAAAATGTTTTTGAAGGAGTATATGAAATTAAATTTTCTATTATTATTTATATCCAATTTGGTTTTATATTTATAAGAGTAATTATTGTCTGCATGGAAAATATCAATAATATGTTAGCCTGAAATAAGAATGTCAAAAGGCAAGCTGAAGTATGAGTATTGTTCTAAATTTGGGCCCGTGTTGCATCATACTTTTCAGAAGCCAAGTAAGACATACTTCATAATTGGAAAAGTGGAAATGATATGAACGAATGCGCTTCAAGGCCTGCTGCAGGAGCTATATTTGGGGAAATGTGATCTCTGGTCCCATGATTTGAAATGTGGGAGAGGAGAACGCTCTGCTTTATGCCACCTGTTGCTTTTGTATCACTTATAGTGATTCATGTTTTAATAAAACATCAGAGACAAAATGAAAATTGTGCAACATCTACAGTACATGACAGTCATATTTGACAATATTAAGTCGGTTAATTTAATTATTATTCATTTAACACTTTACTGGCTTCTTTAAACAATACATTACACTTTTTATTGTACAGAATTAAATACATTAATCTTTTTTAATGCATATAATAAATATTTTTCCACATGCATTGTTCTTGGTCAACCTGGAGTTGACCAATCAGTTTTCTACAAACTACTACTACATACTACAAATTCACTAAAAAGAATATTACCATTAGAGTATTTGGTTACACTTTATTTTGATGTGTCCTTGTTACAGTGTAATTATACATTTAAATACTAAATAGATATTAATTAACTACATGTACTTACTAAAGGTTAGGGTTATTTGCCTGTAATTATGCATTATTTTTTGTTATTATGATAGTTAGTATATGTAACAACATGTAACAACCTTAAAATAAAGTGTTCCCGAGTATTCCATATGTTTAGTTCATAACATCACATTTGATTCAAAATGCTAATTTTACTCATCATGCAAAATCAGATTTATCAAATGAACTGTAGTAATAAGAGCCCTGCAAGTTAATATCATAACCAGATGGTGGCAGCACAGCCCTTCTTGTTTAATGCCACTTAGTTCTTTCCTTGTGGAAACCTGAAGAGAAATGTCTTTGTGCCCGCATGCACATATATCAGTGACCCTTGAAAAGCGTTTTGAAACAACGAACTGTTTATTGCCATCTGCTTTAAATGCATTTGTTTGCTCATTTCAGGCGCTTAGGAGCTCATCCTTGTCACCACCGGTGACTCTTTCAGCTGTGGGTCTCAACCCCAGGTCAGTTTCATCTTCTCCATCACCCAGACCTTCATCCCGCACTATTTCCATACGGCCAACAGTGGGCCAGACCGTCCGGATAGACAGGGGTCACAAGCCTCTCACCCCCTGGGAAGCTGCCTCACGCCACCCACTGGGGCTCGTGGATGAAGCCTTTACATTTCTGGACATTCAACAGTCCATTGCCTCCAACCTGCACTATGCCGCTAAGAGTAAGCTCTTACCAGAGCCTCCGGCCGAGTGGAAGGCAAAGGTCACATATGAACCTCCGCCAAAAAACCAAAAAGACAGTTTAAGTCAATCACCTTTGACTTTTCTGTCCCCAACCAAGAGCACAGCATCGGCACCAGCTGGTCCCGTCCCCTACGGGTCACCCTTTAGACAGCCCCAAAGGTCAGTGACAGAGGCTAATCTTCGGCCTTCACCGGCCGATCCGAATAAACTAACACTCTATAAAGCCAAAGATAGCAGTACTTGGAGACGTTGAAGGAGAGCCAGGAAACCCTTTATATGCAAGTGAAAGTGAAATCAAATAGGACAGGAATGAATATTGCTGGAAAGTGAGTAAAGTAAAGTTGTTATGGCTACTATTGACCAAGAAAGACAGAGAAGTTGATAATGCTCAATGAGGATCCATGGAAGTCAGAAGATGATACGAGAAGTTGAGTTTATGAAGATTATCAGTGTTACAGCTTGCTTTTGAAGTTCACACTAACAATAATCTCTCAATGTGATCAGTGAACATGTATGCCCTTGTGAAAAAGAAGTACATTTAAGCATATTTTGGTAACACTTTATATTAACCCTTTGGGGTCTGAGAGTGTTTTGGGGCCATGGAGAAGTTTTTGACAAGCTTTTATTTCAGTTGCTTACAAACATATTAATGTAAGTCACTGATATAAGGCCAATACATGTTACATGCTTACTATTATTATAATAAAAAAGAATACTTATTATGGTAATAATATGCAGTTGGCTGAACTCTAACATGCTTTTTTGACCAAAGTAAGTCAGACGATCTTAAAAGTGTACTTAAGTGTGTTAAGGAACACAATCAGGAGCACACACTCTTTCTAAGTTGACATAAGTGGGCTTTTATTTCACTAATTATGTCTGCACGTACAAGTAAAAAAAAAATATAAGATTTGATTCACACTACAAGTGCACTTCTTTTTCACAAGGGTCATGCATTCGGTTTTAAAGTGTTGCACTAATGAATGGGGCAAAGCGATTGTGCATGATACTTGCTAATGAAATAAAACATTATACATCTTCATAGAACATATTGTAAAGGCTAGTGTGAGACACAGTTCAGTTTGTTTAATCACAAATTAACAGCAAATTTTATATTACTGTTGTAGTGATGTAGTGATTTTAAAGAGAGAAGAAACTAAATTTGTTTGTGTGCTACAAAGCTATTAAGCAGAAACTGATGAATCAGTAAGAGGCGTGCTTGTTACATAAGCTTCACTTTAAAAGATTAAATCATTCTTTGGTGACCCGGCCTGACCCTTCGCCACACGCCCTGCTGCACCAAATTCACTTCAACTAACTCAGTCTCCGTTTTGCTATTAATAAATAAATAAATAAGTCTACATTCCTTACAAGTGTTGTGTGACAATGCATGCTCTCAATCCACTTAAAAATGATGTTTATTTCTACTCTACGAGTTGTTCATACTTTTATTTCTTTATTCTATGACTGAGCGTTTCTTCATGAAGGATATCAGTAAACTAAACTTGTTTGACGTGTTTGATTGATAAAATATTGATCAAGATACCAAAAGATCTGTTGAACAGAGAGGATTTCAGTATTCTGTGAACTGTCTGATTGATACATTCTGCAGCTCCACATCTGTATGTGGCTGAAATAAAACCATGCTTTGCACTTGTATTAAAAGAACATGTTAAAAGAAGTGCAGCACTTGTGGTCATTTTTGGAATTCTTTGGGGAGTATTGGAGTAAAAAATTTTGCATATTTTGTGAGGAATCAAGCCTGAGGGAGAGGTTTTCAGACCAGCCGTCTGTAACAAGTTGCTGTCTTGTTATGTAATGGCTTGTGAGGCTTGGCTTGACTCCTGAGCTTGTATTTGTCATACAACTGAACTATGTGGCAGCCGACATTGAAGACTGAGCCCTGTTCAAATTAGGCTTTTGCAATTGTTTGGGATATGTAAATTATAGTCAGTCTCGGCCATTCTTTTTATATTATATAAATAAGTATAAATCTGTGTAATAATATACATAATTTAGGAGTATATTTTAGTAATGTACTATAATATATGCTTGAAACAGTACAAGGACACCAGTGATCATCACTGTAAATTTATTTCCTCACATGCACAGTGTAATGTTTGATTATGTCACATCACATGACAGATACTGTGTCTGGGAGTGATCGTTTTATTTGAGCTTTATGGGAAGGATGAAGGAAACGAGGGAGTTAGAATACTGGACAAAACTATCTAACTTCTTTAGACCCATACATCCCGGACGAGCCCCCAATTTTCAGACTTAGCAGATTATAACATGACTAGTCATTACTCTGGCCAAAGCAATGGGATTTGAGTGATTAACCTTGGGAAAAGAATTGCACTTCATTGTATTGAAGTTTAGCAACATATTTTGTTTTATTTATTTATTTATTTATTTTAACATTTTATATATTACTTGAAGCTAATATAAATCTAATAAAAGGACGCAAATGTATTTCAAGAGATACACTTTTTTCTTAACACATTTAAGTACAAATTCATTTTTCAAATGAATTTTAGTACACTTAAATGTGCACTTTATACTAATGTCAAATTGAAAATTTTATTTTAAAGTAGATTTCACATCATTGATTTAATAAACTTTTGTTGTGTTTTAAAGAACTACACTTATTTTGACTAACATGCTAAAGCAGATGTGAAATACTTGATTATATTTTATATAATTTTAACTGTAGAGTGATTTTCAATATTACATTTAATGTTATTATAATATATAATTCTTATAACAGTTGTAAATAAAGGAAAATGGAGTATGTTTTACAAGAAAATATTATTACAGTTTTTCTACTTCAATCTTGGCATTTCTTTGTGACAAATGTATGTGAATATATTTAAAATAAATACATGACATACAAATTTCAATAGAAATGACATGCACTCTATATATATATCATGTAAGTATATTGTAGTTTACCAAAAATACTTTTTATTCAGCCAAATTTAACCATATTTCAACATGCATTTGAAATATATATAAATACATATATAATAAATCTATTTCAAATGCATATATATATATTACACTCATTCACAGCAGAAATTAGGCCACTGACCACATTAACCAAAACTTAGGTGAGTGAACTGAAACCTAAGAATGAATGAACTGTGCAAACACAGTGAAGTCATAACCTGAGCAGACACCTGCTGTCTCCGTCACACTCAAAAGTGTCAACGCAAGTCTGTTTGTGTGTAATGATCAGTGCTATTTATAACTATATGCTAGTGAAATTGCACAGATCGCTCAGACACCCCTCCGCTTGGCCAGAGCCCCTCAGTCCTGCTCAGAGAGGAAAGCAGCACAGATCCAGACTGACCTCTCCACACAACCTTACCCGGCGCAGGTAAGAGGGACCCTTGGGGGGGAGTGTGTTCAAAGCGCTGATGACTGCCTTCATCTATAATGATGTACAGTAATGTCTCAAAGCAGTACAGTAAGGTCTTGGATGGAGCTGATTATGCTGGTCATATGTAATATCTGCGCACTGCTCAATTCAAATGTTACTGATTTTATTAATGTGAGAATGAACTGAAATGCTGAGGATGCTAAATAGTTTACACAGTACATCCTAACTAACAGATTTATTTTATGTATTTATTTATTTTTTATTTTTTTAAGAAATGCACTTTATTATATATATATTTTAATTGCACTTAATACAGAATTATTATAGTATTTTTAATTGATGTGCCAACTGAATGCAATGATTTCAGACACTTAACTGCATGTTATTTAATAACATGTATTATACTTTATATTAAATGCAGTTTTGACTCACTAAGTACATCTTTACATATATATAATTTCATAATTACTTTTCCTGTCTTTGAAATATGGTTAAAGTACTGCTGAATGTACTGACAAGCATTTACGGTGAACTAAAGCATTCTTTATTTAATGTACTTTCTATCGAAACTTGGATGTCATGTATTTAAATATATTTGTAATTATGCATTTGTAATGATGAATATTTACTATATATACTAAACCTATTCAAATTTAGTGTTTTAGTATGGTAGTCAACACATCAAAATAAGTACTTCGGCGTATGATTATTAAAACGATTAGTATTCTCTAAAGTGTAAATAGCATGGTACTACACATGCATATGGCATTCACTCATAAAATCATAATCATCAATGTACTTTTTATTTCATTATCGTCTTTGCAATTGGTGATTAGTTGTATATTGTTATAATATCTATCAATATTTGTAATTACCTTTTTATATTTGTGTGTATACTGTAAATACATTTCATTATTTTTTATTTCAGTTACTTTCAGTCATTTTAGAATTTCTTTCATCATATATTTATATTTTGTTGCATTGCAGTCTTATCTCAAATATCTTGTAACTTTATAAGTTTTAAATACTGATATCAACACTGGTGGGTAAGACAAGCTTTCCATTAAGATTTTGGTAGCATGGTTAGTGAACAGCATGTACAGTACAGTAATGGATGTGGACACAGATTCCCATCTTCTCCTGGGATGGTGTGACATCACACCCTTCGGCAGCGTCCTGTCCAGTTGGGTCTATATCAGGCGTATCGATTCACAGTCCCCCGCAGAACTGCACGGGAGCGCTGCCTTTGCTGGGCCGTCATGTTTAATTGCTCAGGGTTATTTAAAGGGATGTGCTAGTGTCAGCCTTTCAGCAGGTGTCACCCCGTCCACTGAACTATGAATGTGATTATGAGTTTGGTATGATGTGTATTGTTTGAAAAGGTGTGAGATTGCAAGGCGTAAAATGTAGGATACTCACATTCCCGTACTTTGTTTTCAACAGACAGCATGTCTCAGCATACTCTGATGTCAACACAGGAGAGGAAAATGCAGGCAGCTGCTATTTGTAGAGAGATCCATGCCACTGATGGTATGAGCAATGATTCATCACACACACACACACACACACACACACATATATATATATATATATATATATATATATATATATATATATATATATATATATATATATATATATATATATATATATATATATATATATACATATACATATACATAAATATACACTCACCTAAAGGATTATCAGGAACACCATACTAATATTGTGTTTGACCCCCTTTAGCCTTTCGAAATGTTGGCCCATATTGATAGGATAGCATCTTGCAGTTGATGGAGATTTGTGGGATGCACATCCAGGGCATGAAGCTCCCGTTCCACCACATCCTAAAGCTGCTCTGTTGGATTGAGATCTGGTGACTGTGAAGGCTATTTTATTACAGTGAACTCATTGTCATGTTCAAGAAGCAAATTTGAAATGATTTGAGCTTTGTGACATGGTGCATTATCCTGCTGGAAGTAGCCATTAGAGGATCGGTACATGGTGGTCATAAAGGGATGGACATGGTCAGAAACAATGCTCAGGTAGGCCGTGGCATTTAAACGGTGCCCAATTGGCACTAAGGGGCCTGAAGTGTGGCAAGAAAACATCCCCCACACCATTACACCACCACCAGCAGCCTGCACAGTGGTAACAAGGCATGATGGATCCATGTTCTCATTCTGTTTACGCCAAATTCTGACTCTACCATCTGAATGTCTCAACAGAAATCGAGACAAATCAGACCAGGCAACATTTTTCCAGTCTTCAACTGTCCAAGTTTAGTGAGATCGTGCAAACTGTAGCCTCTTTTTCCTATTTGTAGTGGAGATGAGTGGTACCCGGTGGGGTCTTCTGCTGTTGTAGCCCATCCGCCTCAAGGTTGTACGTGTTGTGGCTTCACGAAGGCTTTGCTAAATACTTCAATTGTAACGAGTGGTTATTTCAGTCAAAGTTGCTCTTCTATCAGCTTGAATCAGTCGGCCAATTCTCCTCTGACCTCTAGCATCAACAAGGCATTTTCGCCCACAGGACTGCCACATATTGGATGTTTTTCCGTTTTCACACCATTCTTCGTAAACCCTAGAAATGGTTGTGCGTGAAAAAATCCCAGTAACTGAGCAGACTGTGAAATACTCAGGCACCAACAACCATGCCATGCTCAAAATTGCTTAAATCACCTTTCTTTCCCATTCTGACATTCAGTTTGGGGTTCAGGTGATTGTCTTGACCAGGACCACACACACCTAAACGCATTGAAGCAACTGCCATGTGATTGGTTGATTAGATAATTGCATTAATGAGAAATTGAACAGGTGTTCCTAATAATCCTTTAGGTGAGTGTATATACACACAAACACACACACACACACACACACAATCCCAAATCGCATAGAGTGCATAAGCAGTGGGCTTTTTTAGAAAAGAAAATTCTAAAGATGACACAGAAGAATTATTTTTGCTTTTCTATTAATAATATGTAGTCATGTAATCAATAAAAAACTAACTGTACTGTGATTACAAAATGTGATATAATGTTATAACAAGTAATTTATTTATTTTATATTTTTTATCTGATTGTAATCAGTTATAACCCAGTGAATAAAACACAGATTATTGGAGAATGTTTCAAAAGAAAATACTTGGTATTTAAATTTTTCTAATTCAAAATTCAAAAGTTTTGGGGTCAGTAAGAATCTTTTTTTCTATGTGTGTATGTTTTTGTTTGTTGTGTTAATTTTTTATTTGTTTGTTTAATACAGCAAAAAACATAATATTGTCAAATGTTACAGTAAAAATTACAATACAATACTGATAATACATAATATGCTTTATACATAATATTTTTTTTCTATTTGAATATACTTCAAAATGTAATTTATTCCTGTGATGCAAAGCGAGAAAATACTTTTTTTTACATTTTTCAACTTTTTCCATGCAGTTGTGCTGCTTAATACGTTTGTTGAAAGCAAGAGTAAGTATTATTAGATACTTATTATTATTAGTTCAGATGCACAACATTTATTTGAAATACTTTTTTCTTTTTTGCAACATGTAAAAGTCTTTATTTTCATGTTTAATTAATACACAGATTTAATGCATCACTGATAAAGGCATTCAGGTCTTTCTTACATACATAATTACTTAGAAATAACCAGCTGACTTTTAATTGTCTCTCCAATTAATATAAACATTATAATACTCTCAACACAAACATACTAGGCTAATTATTGTATATTAAGCTATTAACATATGTTAAAACACTGTTATGGTTTGTGTGTTCACATTACTAGTGATTAGATTAGATCATCTCATCTGTAGAGATGTATTAGTACCGAGAGCAGCTAATCCTTTTGTAGTTGTCTGTTTGAAATTCTATTTCTGGGGTTGACTGCGAGAAGACGCTTGACAGCTGTAAGAACATACCAGCAGGATACATTTCCATCCTTTGATGATACGCATGTCAGAGCTCCCCCGAGTGACCCACCATCAGTAACAACTAAATTCAGGCCTAAATACAGCTATAATCAAAAACACAGTGTAGTGAGTATACTTCACTAGTTACTTGAAAAAGAAATCTGATTACATAACTAGTGTTACTTGTAATTCATTACCCCCAACACTGCTTACTCTTTACTCTTTTCCAGAACTAGAGATGGATTTGGGAAGGAAAGTTAGCGCACCGAAGGAGATCATGTTGGAGGAGCTTTCCTTGGCATCAAACAGGGGCTCTCGTCTGTTCAAGATGCGTCAGAAGCGCTCAGAGAAATACACCTTTGAAAGTGTTCAGAATGAAACCAACACACAGCACAATGTGAGTGTCATTTATTACACAGAAGGCCTGTGTGTTTATATACAATCTAAATAACCACTAATTGTCAATAGAGTCATGTTTCCATTTTTCTTTTCTCAGACTGACGCTCCAGGTCCTAGTGCTGAAACGACAAACAATTTAAGCAATGAAAGTCTTGGAGTTGACCAGATAGCCAATACACTCAACCCTGAGACTATTGCCCCAGGTTAGTCCACAGCATTTTATCTGTTCAATGCAATGTCCAAACTTAAAAAATGATGCGATAGGACATTTTGAAGAGCCACAGCAAATTGAGTCAAGATTGCTGTGGTCACTACAACTGAAAACCCCTCATAATTCTATTTTAAAAGTTTGCTCAAGGAATTTCTTTTGCACATGACCTAAAAAGGAACATTTTTATTTTATTTTATTTTATTTTGCTGTTGTTCTTTTAAAAATTACTATTTAAAAAAAGTATTTTAGGCAATTTTAAAATTTAATATTTACTAACAATAAAGGGTTTTTAATAAACCATAAATATTATTATGCAAATGTAATAATGTTTTACTAAAATGTTAAACATTTATGTCAATTTACATTTTATTTTATTTCATTTTATTTATTTATGTAATTTTTAATAAAAAAAAAATTTATTTTACAATTAAATTTTTAGTTTTTAGGAGATAATTTTTTTTGTTAAGCACTAAAAACCAAAACTAGCAATACAATACACTGATTTTGCCTCTTGACAATCGAGACTCGAAGTCTCAAAAACATTTTTTTAGTTTATTAGACAAAGTCTTGTACTAATGTGGTGTTTCTGATGATGTTTGATGGTCCAATGTGAGATATTTTTTTGCACCTCAAACAGAAGACATTATATAGTTTCTCATGGACTTAAAACATCTCTAAATCACAATCTTTATTTTTAACCAAGAAATAAAACTGTATGACTGAGGTAGATCAGTGACATGAATCCAGATTTGGAAATACTGTTTGTTTTTATTTTTATTTATTTAAATAATTTCAGTCAAGTTATATATTAAAGTACACTACAGAATTTAGAGGTGTTGGTGGTGCATGCTGATGTACATCTTGAGCATGTCATTCCTGTGAGAACAGTGGCCATAGTGCCCCAACAGGAAGCTAGTTAAGTGTTTCCTGTGTCGTTTAAGTGGTGTCTTAAACAGATCCTATCCTTATAACTGCCATGGCCTCATCTTGCCTTGGGGCTTAGCCCCCCTTCCTAGATCAGTGGATGAGCACGTATATACAGTGCGTCCTGCTATTTTAGTGACTTTGAAGCGTCATTTGGACGGGGAGGGGAAGATATGAAGACCAGCAGTTGAACTTTTGATGATAAATAAACAAGATTCAAATCAGATTAAGTCCCACATTGTGAGAGACAAAAGCCACTGGTATCACGCTATGCTGTTTTATTTTATTTTATTTTATTTTATTTTATTTTATTTTAGTTTAGTTTAGTTTAGTTTAGTTACTTATTTTTTAATTATATTTTATTTTATTTATATTTTAATTATATTTTATTACATTTAATTATAAATGTTTTATTTTATGTGTAAAAAGGGTTTAATGTTAAACAAATCCCATAAAATAAAGCTGTTAAATTGAAACCTTATTTTATTCTATTTTAATTTATTTTATTTTATTTTATCTGAGTGTCTATTTACACTGAGAGGTTTTTTTTTACACTAACTCCGCCCACCAATGATGACTGGTGTAGTCAACTCTACAAAAGATGATCATCAAACATCAGCTCCACTGTCAAAGATGGTAAAGTGTGTGCTTTTTGCGATCTGAGTTTGAACTTGCCTTTTGCCAAACTTTTTTCTCCCTTTTCAAATCTTATTTCACATCAGAAAGGCATTTATTTTCAATAAAAATAAAGAAAATAATCAAAAAGCTTAGATTAAAGTATGAAATTATCAATCAATCCATAACTACATCTACCGCCAAGCTAAGTGGACCAATGCAAGTGGAACCAATGCAAGTGGATTTTTCCGAACTCTCTGCCCAAAACCCCGCGCTGATAAATATGGAACACTTATAACCAAATAATCAGTCTTTCAAACTCCCTCTTACGCTAGAACTGAAGACATGTCCGTTTCAATAACAACAATGAACCTCATTCACAAGGATCTCGTCAAGAAATATCATATACCTCTTCAACCATGCAACCCACCCATCAAGATTAAAGCCATCAAGATACTTCCATTGGGGATGGAATATTTCACCAGACCAAGTCATTAACCCTTCAAGTTGGTTTATTTAACCAGGAATCCATATGTCATCGACTCTCCCAAGCACAAAGTAATCCTAGGATTTCCATGGCTGTCTATTCACGACCCTGTCATTTCCTGGCATCAGGGCGAGTCAGGGCATCAGGGCATCAAGTGGTCTGCTTTCTGTTAGAGTCATTGTCTTTCCCCAGTTCCCCAACCATGTTACACCACCAGCATTGAAAGTCCCATAAATAACAAGGCAGTTAATATTCCCCACTGTTATGACGATCTGGCATTTAGTTTTTAGTAAAACCAAAGCTACGCAATTACCACCTCATCACCCCTGGGACTGTACTATTGATTCACTTCCCAATGCCATGCCACCAAAGAGTAAAATTTACCCTTTATCCAGAACTGAGACCCAAGCCATAGAGGAATATATTGAGGAGGCCCTAAGTTCAGGATTTATTCGGCCCTCTACGTCACCAGCTGCAGCAGGGTTCTTCTTTGTAGAGAAAAAAGATGGACTGAAGCCATGTATTGATTACTGAGGACTAAATAATGTCACCGTAAAATTCCGATAACCCCTGACACTGGTTCTTTCAGCGCTAGAACAGCTCCGTGAAGCTACAATAAACACCAAACTCGACCTACTGAGTGTAAATAACCTGATTTTCAATTAAAGAGGGCAACGAATGAATATCAGGTCATGCCGTATGGACCTGCCAACGCTCCGGCTGTCTTCCAATCATTCATCAATGACATTTCCAGAGACCTCCTAAACCTGTACACAATAGCCTACATTGATGACATCTTGATCTACTCGAATTCAGAAGAAGAACATATCAACCATGTCAGGACAATTCTCACTCGACTCCTAAAGAATCAACTGTATGCCAAGGATGAGAAGTGTGAGTTTCATGTTAGACAGACAGCATTTCTGGGTTACCACATCAGTCAAGGAAGTTCTCAAGGAAGTTATCTGAAGATGAAAGAAAATATGATGTTGTAAATAAGGAACTATTGTCCATGAAAGCAGCCATTGAACAACGGAGACACTGGTTAGAGGGAGCAGTCCATCCTTTCCAGGTGATCACTAACCACAAGAACCTGGAATAGATCAAAGGTGCTAAGAGACTCAAGCTCGCTGGTCCCTCTTCTTCACCCGATTCCAGTTCACTGTGACCTATTGTCCTGGCAGCAAGAACAGTAAGGCGGATGCTCTCTTCAGACAGTATGATCTTCCTCTCGACAGCCATACCCCAGAATGCATACTTCCCCCGTCTGTAGTCATCGCCCCGATTACCTGGGATATCATGGAAGAAACGTGAACAGCTCCAAGAAGCAGCCCCTGCCAATTACTGACCTAATAACCACTATGTTCCACAAAGTCTACATCACCGGATGATGCAATGGGTCCACACCTCTATCAGCTCTGGCCACCCTGGAATATCTTGCACACTGCATCTACTTCGCAAATCATTTTGCTGGCCCTCAATGTCCAACAATATCAATGCTTATGTTAAAGCCTGCAAAGTCTGTGCACAATCCAAGACCCCCAAGGAGTTACCATCAGGACTCCATCAACCACTGCCCATTCCACAACGTCCCTGTTCACATCTCTCCATTGACTTTGTCACTGACTTACCTTTGTCCAATGGTTCCACTGCCACCCTAGTTATCATAGACTCTAAGTCATAGACTCTAATTCATGTCGTTTGGTCCCCTTAAAAGGAATCCCCACAGCCATGGAAACCGCACAGGCAATGTTTCATCACGTGTTCCGGAATTATGGCATCCCAGAAGACATCGTCAGTGACAGAGGTACTCAGTTCACATCCCAAGTTTGGAGGGCTTTCTGCAAGCACCTTGACATTAACGTAAGTCTAACATCAAATTATCCACAATCAAATGGACAGGTTGTACGGCTAAACCAAGAACTGGGCGATAGCTCTGATACTGCAGCCGAGAACAGCATTGGTGGTCGATTTCCTTCCATGGGCAGAATTGCGCAAAATTTACTGACTCGCTCATCAACAGGCCTGACTCATTTGCAGTGTGTCCTGGGCTATCAACTCGCTATGTTCCCGTGGTCTGAGTGAGTGAGTGAAGTGACATACAGCCAAGCCACACAGCAGTGAACACACACAAACCGTGAACACACACCTAGAGCAGTGGGCAGCCATTTATGCAACAGTGCCCGGGGAGCAGTTGGGGGTTCGGTCCCTTGCTCAGGGGCACCTAAGTCGTGTTTTTGCTAGCCCGAACCTTGAATCCACAATCTTAGGGTTAGGAGTCATACTCTCTAACCACTAGGCCATGACTTCCCCTGGTGAATCCTCATCGGTCCCTGCCGTGGATGACTGGATTAGACGTAGTGAGGGGTGGTGGGTACCTTCAACGAGCTGTGTGAGTACAGTAACTCCAGGCCAGCAAGCAACAACAGCCACACCCTCCCTACCAACCAGCACAGTGGGTCTAGCTTCCTCAATTTTCGGCTACCAGGCAGGAAGCTCAGCCAAAGGTATGTTGGTCCTTTCAAGATTCTCAGAAGAATTAATGAGGTCATATACCAATTAGAGCTTCCTGCTAATTATCGTATCTCTCCATCGTTTCATGTTTCGCAACTAAAACTGGTCCACCCGGATGCTGACCCTAAACGTGAGACTCTGGAACCACCACTGGAAGGGCTATGGACCTGAGGAGAGGTCATGGGTAGCTGCCAGCGACATTCTCGATCCCTCTCTCACAGAGGAATTTTATAGAGCCAGACCATATTGACCAGCGCCACGACCACGGGGGCGTCCGCAACGATTGCCAGGAGGCATTCATAGGGGAGGGGATTCTTTGACACCGCACCAGCAGGGGGAGCCCTCGCCTGAGTACTGACTGTTTACTGCTCCCTCTGCTTCTGCAGTTATTTCCTTTTTGTCTGTATTAAACAAGAGTCAGCATGCTCGTCTCTGCCTTCTGACCTTCTTAAGGCCAATTACTTTTTCTGTGTCACTAGTCAGCAAGCCTAAGCTGCCTCCTTATGAGAATTATTTTATAGCTCATCAGCGTCAGCTCAATGCCCCATGAAAAAAGTATTTAAAAACAAATTCCGCCTGCTGTTATTAAAGTTTCTCTGAGGTTCGTTGAACTGCCCAGACCCTCAGCGCTGAAACTCATGTGTTTTGTGCTACTTCCTTGAGGCCGATAAACTCGAGAAGGAGACTGTCCTCAGCATGAGGCTGATGTGTGACAGAACACCCTCATTATGTAACTCTTGTTCTGGGTTGCTGGCCCTGCCAGTGAACTGAGGTTTGAGGGATACAAATTTTGAAGGGTCACCCTGTATTCTTCCACAGCATGTTTTTGGACCTTGTGAAGCCTTTCACTTCTTTTACTTGGTTTCTAGTTTCTTTTATGCTTCACTAACAATGCAAGAAAAAAGGGATCAATTCAAAGCTGCACTGGAACAGTAATGCTGCTCTTTGTCTAACATTATGAAAGAATACATGTGGTCAAGTCACTTTTATTTAAGCGATAGCTCACAAAATAATGAAAATAATGCATCAACAGAAACGTAGTGTTAATAGTTAGAACTGGTACCTAAACTAAAGTATTACCAAAAAAATAAAAATAAAAATAATAACAACAAATTGTAAAAGTTTAATTGTCTTTAATAAAATCTAATTTAAAGCTTTACCTTATAGTACATTTTAAATCATGCGTTAAAGAAGTACACTTTACACTAAAGCACATGTAAAGCACTGGATTGTATTTTTAATCTATTTTACGTATTTTATTATTTATGTTTAATTCTATTGATGTTACATCAGTAGAAATTACATTGAAGTGTGTTTTAGTTTTAGTAATTCCATTTAATAGACATTCAAACTATAATACATGTTCATTTATCAAGCGTATGAAAACATTGCATTTTGTATATTCTTTTAAAATATACTTATTTTGAGTTCATGTACTACATCATATAATCAAGCTTTTTTCATGTGTTCAATAGGTTACGGTGTTCCCTTGAAGGATGTTCCAGCAGAGAAGTTCAACTGTACAGCAATGCCCAGATCCTACCAGTCGCCCTGGGAACAGGCCCTCATTAGTGACCCCTCTCTGGCCGAAACGCTGGTCACCTGCATGCCTGAGCCCCAAACCAGACAAGAGATTCCTCAATATAAGAGCTTCAACAGGTCAGAAAAATTATATAGAATTATTTTTTTCACAATATTTTTAATACATTTTAATAAATTAACCAATGGTCCTTTTCTACAAACCAAACAAGAGATGCATCTCCATTGTTAATCTAGCAATGTTTTTTGTTTAAATATATATAGCTGCTTCTTTTACTAACTGTGTTTGAATCATCTAATGAATATTTATTTTAAAATCCAGTACATACTGGTGTTGTTTTAGTATTATTTATGTGTATTTATTCATATTTTTTAATTACTATTTATTTAAATATTTTCAGTTTTCGTTATAATTTTAGTCTCTGTTTTAATATATTTTTTTATATATATTTTTTAAATATCTTTACATTAGCCAAAGTGTATTTATATTTAAATTTTAGCCATTTTAGTATTTTTTCTTTCTTTTTTTTTCTTTTTTTTTTTTTTTTTTGGTTTGTTGAAAATTTCATTATTTAATCTAATATTTATATTCTTAAACCATTTTTAATAGTTTTAGTTAACAATAATGACACTGGTGGTGATGTTTACAGTACATTTATTATTATACTGGACCATTCTGTTATTTAAATATTTTCATTTTTTATTTTTTTATAATTATGTATTTTTATTTTTATATTTATATTTTTTATTTCAGTTTTATTATTTTTGTTATTTTGTCTTTTTATTAATTTTTTTTAAATAATTTTAAATAAGACAAAATTTATTTCTATTTCAACTTTTTTTTTCTCAATTTTAAGTAGTTTTAGTTAACAATAATAACATTGGTGCTGATTATGTTTACAGTAGATTATTACAATGGACCATTCTGTTTTGTAAAGCCCACTTTTCATTAATTTCTCATTTGTAATAAAAAATAATAATAGGCCTTTTTTTCTCTTCGATTATTCTGTTGCATATGCAAACATGTTTATAAATGCATGTTGAATTTTTAAGAATGTTTGCCAAATGTTGGAAAATGTCCTCGTTTTCTAGCAATATTTGATTTAGAGTCAATCAATAAGATACCTTTACCTAAAATGTTGCTGGGTTTGTTTTATATTCCACACCTTTTGTTGTAAGACTGTTTTTGTTGCATCATCTGGCAAACCCATAAGCGTTCATATACTCCTCTCCTCTAATTGAAGGGTGGCTATTCCATTCGGTGGTTTCGGGAAGGCACCCAAAGCCCCTGTTAAATCTTTTGATGTGAACAACAGCCTCCCCAGTCCAAGCCCCAAGCCTGCAGCACCTGCTCCGGTCAACCGGCCCACCTTCAACAGAACGGCCTCGGGCTGGGTGACTGACAGCGCTCCTCTCATGCTTCCCAGCATCCTTCTTGAGCCCATTTCATCCATGTCTTCCACATTTATCCCCGAATCCGATGAACTCTGAGTGTTATCCTTGTTTTTGTGAGCTTCACTGTCACTGAAAAATACACTGGTCAAATGGAATTGATTTGGAATAATTAAGAAAAAAATAAATCTCTGGCTGCCTTTTTTTTTTTGTGAAAAGATACAGTAAAAAGAGTAATATTTTGAAATAGTATTACAATTTAAAAGAACTGTTTTCTACTTGAATAACTGTTAATCTATCATTTATTCCTGTAATGTTAAGATGAATTTACAGCATCATTACTCCAGTCTTCGGTGTCACATGATCCTTCAGAAATCATTCTGATATTGCTTGCAAAATAAAGATTTCTTATTATTTTCTATGTTGAAAACAGCTGTGTTTGTGAACTGTGATACACTACCCTTAAAATATTGAGCAAGGTGAAATTGAAAGAAATGTATAATTTAGTATTTTTTATCAAATAAATGCAGCCCTTCTGAGCATTAGAAACTTACAAAACATCTTTAAAAAGATCTGGAATATATTTTGACTAATACAAAAGTGGTACAAAAGCTGTCACTAGGGTGGTATCCTTTCGAAAGGTGCACCTGTGTACCTTATTTACCCCTAACAATGCATATTAGTACCACAAAGGTGCGTATTAGTACTTTTTAAAAATGCACTGGCACAGAGACTGTCACGGTAGGAAATCCAGTGTTTCCTCCGTGTCATGTTTTGTGGTTGTTTTTGTACTTACGTTGTCTCCATGTGCTCGTTTAGTTGATTGTGGTCACCTGGGTGTTGATTGTCTCGCTCCAGCTGATCCTCATCACCCCTCAGCTACATATACTCACCTCTCTCTCTGTCTGTTGTCAGATCCTCACTCATGTTGCAGTCTCCCTGTTGGATTACCGTCTCCCGTGTTAGTGTTCTGGATTGTGTTCGTGTTGTCGTCTTCGTGTGAGTGTTCCGGTCACTTCCTGGTTTCATCCATTGACCGTCCACACCGTCACCACCGACTTCACCATCCAGCACTTCTCACGCCACTGTAGACCTTCCGTCACCATTGCCCACATCCTGGACTGTGCCTTCATCTTTCAGTTTCGCTGTATTTTCTACCATCAATAAACAACCATTCTAATTACCTGCAATTGCTTCCTCCTCTCTTACGAGCCGTCACAGTAGGATCTGAACATCATGGAAGCAGCAGGCAATCGCTCCCCATCTCATCTAGAGGACATTCTGCAGAGAGTCGGGGATCGTATGGAGCGCCAAGACAAGGCGATAGATGAGATGGGTCGAGCCTTCCAAGCAATGGTGACGAAGGTGTCCGAGCTCGCTCTCCAGGCTCAACAGCAACAACAACCGCCACCCGCTGCGCCTCCCAGGCCACCCACACCGCCGATCGTCTCCGGAGGGATTTCCCACCCCGAACCACGCCTCCCCATTCCTGAGAAATACGCGGGTGAGCCAAACTTTTGTCGATCATCTCTGTCACATTGTTCTCTACACTTCGCCTTACAGCTCCGCACGTTCACCACCGAGGAGATGAAGGTGGCTTTCGTCTTGTCCCTACTGACGGGGAGGGCTGCCCTCTGGGGAACGGCGGTGTGGGAGAACCAGGACAGCTGCTGTGCATCGTTCCACACCCTTTCGGTGGAGATGAGACGAGTCTTCGACCGCTCCGTCGCCGGGAGGGAGGCGGCTAGACTTCTCACGGATCTACGCCAGGAAGAGAGGTCCGTATCCGACTATGCCATCGAGTTCCGCACCCTGGCGGCGGAGTGTAAGTGGAACAAAGAGGCGCAGTGGGATCACTTCCTGCATGGGTTGGCTGACCGCATCCAACAGGAGATCCGCGCCGCTGAACTCCCTACTTCTCTCAATGGTCTTATTGACTTCACCATCAGGATAGACAACCGACTCGACCAAGCCGACAGACGGAGGGGGAGAGTTGTTCTCGCGACCAGACCGGAGGCTCAGCGTCAGCGCTCAGAAGTTGCGGTCAGCCCACCTGGAGATTCTGAACCCATGCAGGTGGGGCGAGCTCGGCTCTCCCGGGAGGAGAGGATCAGGCGGAGATCCCTGGGACTGTGTTTATACTGTGGCAGCCAAGAACATCACATCCAGCGCTGTCCGGTAAAAGACCAAGCCCGATAGTAAAACCGAGGCTACTATCGGGTGGGATCTCTGCCAAGAAGACCTCATCTACATCGACACTCCTTCCGGTGAGTCTACGGTGGTCTACCCACGCACTTAATCTTCACGCTTTGGTGGATTCTGGGGCCAAGGGCAGTTTCATGGACTGCAAATTCGCCAGGAAGCTCAACATTCCTCTCACCTCCCTCAAACACCCCATTGCACCTTTTGCACTCAACGGACACAAACTGCCGATCATCACACAGACCACTCTACCGGTTTCGCTCATCACAGCTGGCAACCATACGGAAGAGATGTCATTCTTCATCACGGACTCACCTCTATCCCCCATTGTTCTCGGTCACACCTGGCTCCAGAAACACAACCCAAGGATCGATTGGCTTCTCGGATCTGTGGTTAGCTGGAGCGAGGAATGTCATTTGTCTTGTCTTTTGTCTGCTGGTGTTAATGTTTCTGAGTCTGTGTTTCAGGGGGAGGCAGTGGATTTGGCTAACGTGCCCGCGGAGTACCACGACCTGAGGGAGGTGTTCAGTAAGTCTCGGGCTGATTCTCTTCCTCCTCATCGTCCCTATGACTGTGCGATAGAGTTATTGCCAGGTACTTCTCCGCCTAAGGGCAAGTTATATTCCTTGTCTATTCCTGAGACGGCGGCCATGGAGAAATATATATCCCGTTAGCGGGGGCGGGATTCTTTTTTGTGGGAAAGAAGGACGGATCCTTACGACCTTGCATTGACTACCGAGGTGGGGGTAGGAGCAGTGTTGTCCCAGCGCGCATCCTCAGACGAAAAGGTTCATCCTTGTGCGTATTATTCTCACCGTTTATCCCCTGCGGAGGTTAATTATGACATTGGTAATCGAGAGTTGTTGGCAGTCAAACTTGCACTGGAAGAATGGCGTCACTGGCTTGAAGGGTCGGGTGTACCCTTCATTGTATGGACGGACCATAAGAATCTCGAATACATTAGAACCGCCAAAAGACTTAACTCCAGGCAGGCTCGGTGGGCATTATTTTTCGGTCGTTTCGATTTTACACTTTCTTACCGGCCGGGTTCCAAAAACATCAAACCCGATGCTTTATCCCGTCTTTTTGAGCGTTCCGATCGTACTGCTACTCCCGAGCCCATTTTACCGGGGACCATCATTATCTCCGCGCTCAGATGGGAGGTCGAATCAAAGGTTTTGACTGCCTTAGAAGGGGTAACGCCCCCGGCTCGTTGCCCACCGAACCGATTGTTTGTGCCGGAGGGGTTACGGTCAGACGTTCTCCAGTGGGGTCATTGTTCCAGTGTTGCTTGTCACCCAGGGGTTAGTAGAACTAGGTTTCTAGTCATGCAACGATTTTGGTGGCCTGGTATGGCTCGTGACGTCCACGACTTCGTCTTGGCTTGTTCGGTTTGCGCTATTGGGAAGACTTCCAATCGACCTCCAGAGGGGTTACTCTTACCGCTGTCTGTCCCTTCGAGACCCTGGTCCCACATCTCGCTAGATTTCATTACCGCCCTCCCGCCCTCTAAGGGCAATACGGTGATTATAACCGTAGTGGACCGGTTCTCGAAGACGACTCATTTCATTCCCTTGCCCAAATTGCCATCAGCCAAGGAAACAGCGGTAGCTGTCATTGACCACGTCTTCCGTATACATGGCCTTCCGACAGACGTGGTTTCTGACAGGGGTCCCCAATTTGTGTCCAGATTTTGGCGAGAATTCTGTAAATTGTTAGGAGCGACTGTTAGTCTTTCGTCCGGGTTCCATCCCCAGAGCAATGGTCAAACCGAGCGAGCCAATCAGGATGTCGAAAGGGTTTTGCGATGTTTGGTTTCCAATAATCCTTCGTCCTGGTGTCAGCAACTCTCAATTGTGGAGTACGCACACAATTCTTTGCCAGTGTCATCTACGGGCATGTCTCCATTTAAGTGTAGTTTAGGGTACCAACCACCTAATTTTGTCAGTACGGAATCCGAGGTTTCGGTCCCCTCCGCACACGCACTAGTCCAGAGGTGTCACCGCACCTGGACCAGAGCTCGCAGAGCTCTGCTCCAGGCTAGGTCGCGCACCAAGGCTAAGGCCGATCGCCACCGGTCGAAGCCTCCCCGTTACGTCGTCGGTCAAAGAGTGTGGCTTTCTACCCAGAATATTCCTATGCGTTCCGTTTCTAACAAACTTGCTCCCAAATTTATTGGCCCGTTTTCTATTACCAAAATTATTAATCTGGTAACCGTGCGTCTTAGCCTTCCTCCGGCGTACAGGAGGATTCATCCCGTGTTCCATGTGTCCAAAATTAAATCGGTGATTTCTTCCCGTCTTAATCCGCCTGCCCCGGTTCCCCCCCCGCCTCGTCTCGTTAATGGGGAAACCACCTATTCGGTTAATCGTATTCTGGACTCTAGACGGAGGGGACGCGGATTTCAGTACTTGGTGGATTGGGAGGGTTACGGTCCGGAGGAGAGAAGCTGGGTTCCTGCTCAGGACATATTGGATCACCACCTTATAGATGATTACAATCTACAGGTAAAGCAGACTGGGAACGTCAGGTGACGTCCTAGGGGAGAGGGTACTGTCACGGTAGGAAATCCAGTGTTTCCTCCGTGTCATGTTTTGTGGTTGTTTTTGTACTTACGTTGTCTCCATGTGCTCGTTTAGTTGATTGTGGTCACCTGGGTGTTGATTGTCTCGCTCCAGCTGATCCTCATCACCCCTCAGCTACATATACTCACCTCTCTCTCTGTCTGTTGTCAGATCCTCACTCATGTTGCAGTCTCCCTGTTGGATTACCGTCTCCCGTGTTAGTGTTCTGGATTGTGTTCGTGTTGTCGTCTTCGTGTGAGTGTTCCGGTCACTTCCTGGTTTCATCCATTGACCGTCCACACCGTCACCACCGACTTCACCATCCAGCACTTCTCACGCCACTGTAGACCTTCCGTCACCATTGCCCACATCCTGGACTGTGCCTTCATCTTTCAGTTTCGCTGTATTTTCTACCATCAATAAACAACCATTCTAATTACCTGCAATTGCTTCCTCCTCCTGACGAGCCGTCACAGAGACATCTTTTATTTCTGTGGCTATTGGTATAGTGGATTTCTTTTCTTTGTATTATTGAGCTGATGCCACCCAAAGCCTAGAAGTGCTTGACATTACGCTCATATAAACCTGTAAATATGTATTTATAAAGGGCTGTGACATTTTTTGGCATTAACACAATTGATTTAAAAAAATGCACTAGTAAATATAAATCCAGCAGTGCATGGCATGCCTACTGTATGCTTGTGTCAGTTTTTTTTACACTATCAAGGTTAGAGTCTCCAGGGCCGACAAATTGAATCTGTTTTCCTGACGCAGCTGAGATGAGTGATGAGTCTTGTGCGTTCGATCAGACAGTCGCTGATGGGCACAGCTCATGTCCGTCACCGCTCAACTTCAGCCTCAGCTCTGTCTGTACTCAACCCAAAACACATGCAATGCCAGAAAAGTGAAAATGAGCTGATAAAGAAGCAGCTTGCTCTCTGGGATATTTGACCACGATTTCTGAGATCAATAATTTTTGAATAATTAACCCTTGTCCTTGAAACCTATTTCTTACGTGTGAGGCTAGTTTAATGTACAGTACTTCACATCACTGTTTGGTCTCTGTCATCTCACATAATAAAATCATTCAAATTTAAATCAACATTTTGTGCCATTATTGTTTATTTATTTGTTAGCTGTGTAATAAGCGAGATGATGTATGTATAGTACTCAGCCTGTTATTATGACAAAATAACCCCCTTCTGAGTGATACCTCTTTGGACATCAAGGTATTAAAGAAACAGTTTACCCAAAAAATTTAAGACATTTGGTATTGCATCATTTGATCACCAATGTATGCGCTGCAGTTGATGGGTGCCGTCAGAATGAGAGTCAATCAGTGGATAAAAACATCACAATAATCCACAAGTACCCCACACTCAAATCTCCAATGCATAATAAAATCTTGGGAAGTGAAAAGCTGCATGTTTGTAAGAATTAAAACCATCACAATGTTTTTTATCTTCAAACCGTTTCTTCTAGCCAAAATGCCATAACCCATAATAATGCTTCCTACCATGAAAACGAGAAAACCTTTTGTTATTTTGTAATTTAATGAGACAATAAATAACTAGGTCATGGGAATTTCAAATCCAATTTAAATTTCTTGAATAGTGGCATTTGTTGTAATGATAATTATGAATTACTCAAATTTTTATTCCATTTATTTTTTTAATTACTAAAAATCGTAATTATATATATTTTAAAAAATTATTATTAAAAAAATTATAATAATTCTCAAAGGTCCTGACTTTTTTCATTCATTATTATTATTATTATTATTATTATTATTATTATTAAAAAAATAATTGTCAAAAATCAGCTTCTGCCACAGTGCTCATTTTTAACCCACTGCAAGCTTCAGCATTCATGTAGGCTGTGTAAAGGTGAGCACGTGTGTCAACCATACAGTGCATCATTTATTATCCAGTTAGATCATCTGAATCTGCAGCAGCAAACACACAAAGGCAAGCAACTGAACATCAGCAGGTTTTTTTCTGACTCAGGTTGAGGTTGATTGGTTGGCTTTTCTCCAGCAGCTTCTGTTTGCCTACACACTCTTAGCCATAAGGATTAAACTCAGTGTTATACTGCAGTCAAGAATTTCAGCTGCTCAGATCTCAGATTTTAATGGAAAGAAATAATATAATTAAGCAGATATGTCAAGCCATAGTTCAGTGCATCATGCATGCTTTTTAAAATAAAGACTATTTTTAAAATGTATTTTAAAATAATGTAACATTTTGCATTCCCATATATATATATATATATATATAAAGGATAAAAAGAGAAACATTGCTAGAATAACAATTGACATGCATCTCTTGTTTGGTTTGTAGAAAAGGACCATTGGTTAATTTATTAAAATGTATTAAAATTCTTGTGAAAGAAAACCTTCACTTGAGATAGTAGACAGCAGATAACCTGTTACGTTTGAGCTATAAAATGAATAATTCACCCATAAATGTACAGTAAATTGGATGAAAATTGTCTCTTGTTTTAACTAAAATGAGGGAACAAATTGATCAATTGAGGGAACAAATTCTTAATTATTAACAATTCATATATTTTTGTCCACGTCTCGTGCAGGGCTCAATGAGAAATTGTAATTATCCTTAAAGTAAGCTCTCTCTCTCTTTCTCTCTCTCTCTCTCTCTAAATATATATATATATATATATATATATATATAAGGGGTGTCTATGTTTTTATATTTTAATATAATATTTCTGTTTTTTGTTTTTTTAAGAGTGGGCTTCAAAAAAAAGTTATCTTTAAATTATGCAGCAGACTCTTGCCAAAATAAATGCTGCAATAGGAAATGCCCAGTGTCCCTCTGGCAGAGGACATGGCTGTATTCCTGAAGACGGTCTGTTTGATTGCTGTTGGAAAGCCTTGAGTCGAGTCCCTCAAACTTCTCTGAATTCCTGCACTGGCCCTCGAGAAGCTCGCTGTAACCCTGAGTTCCCTTTGACACCGTTTATCAAAGGTTGGCCCGGACTCTCTTGTATCTTTGTAGCATATGTTAGAATGTTAGTGCATTAGAAACGCACCTGTTTGCCCCGTGGGTGTGTTTTTTGGCAAACAGCTAGCTTTGATAATCAGTGAACTCAGTATGGTTTAAGTATGACTGACTTCTTCTGACTTCTTCACTTCTTCCTCTTCTCTCCCCTGTTGTGACGTCACATTTGATCTCATAGTGACTTTAAAGCAGTACAGTTTATTGTGTGGAATAAGGAGTATACTGAGCATATCTGAGCACAAATAACACCTGAGGGCAGAAATACACTCCATAATTGGAGTTGAACATGTTCTTTTCAAAATCTCTTAATTTTTTTTTTTTTAAATGTATTACTTAATATATTTAATAAAATGTATGATAAGCATTATTATAAATATTTAGCTTCAATTTATTTTTTATTTTATGAATTTCTTTAATTTAGTACTTAATATTTAATATTTTTATAGAGATTATTGCAATGCATTCTGTGATTGTCTAATTCACAAAGGATATGTCTGATGTGACATTAAAAACTTATATTACATGTTTTACTTAATATATTTAACATGTATTAATATAGTATTCAATATAATTTAGGATAACATTTATTATAAATTTTTAGCTTTCATTTATTTGTATTTTATTGACAACTTTTTTAATGCTTCTAGAGAATGACACTTCTTCGTGCCACTCTGCACAGAGGACTGATATTTCAGAGTAGTTGATATTTAATTCACATTAACAAACGAACAGCACATGCTGCCAGTTCTGCTGCTGTTTTAAGTGATAACAGACGGTTAACCTCGTGAACTAATGCTGTTAATAACAGGCCTGCAGTCTGGACATCAGGTGGTCAAATAACATACGAAGGTGGCATGATCTGCAGTGCATTGTTTATCTAAAATTAGATTGGGGTAACAAAATAATACCTTAAGGTCAAGAGCAGGTTGTTTAGGACGTGGTAGAAAGGTGTGAAGGTCTCTGCTGAGCATTAATGGAAACGATGCATGCCGGCGCACCTGAGTTTAAGTCATCGAAGTCAGCATTGATCTCTGGCTCGCTGCCTTTAAACTTAAACTGACAGAATGTGATTATGACCAACATGCAGCAGCCGTTCAAGACTGAGTGTAACGTAATTAGCGGCGCTCGCTAAGGCAAGCATTATAAAACAAATATTCAGCTTTGTGTGTAACTCCACAAGTTTGATGCACGTACTGTACACTTGGAAGTGTCCTTATAATATAAAAAGTCTATTTTATATAAAATTATAGTTTAAAAATCTGTGACTGAATCCATTTCATAGAGACCTATTTATGTGGCTAATTATAAATGTCATGAGTGAGACCAAACAAACAAACAAAATAGCGATGTAATTGATTAAGACTTGTGCCTGTTGAGACTTAGAAGTGGGCTCTTTTGATTTGGGCCGGCCAACTAGAAACATGCACCCAAAATACCTCAGCAACACCTTACCAACTGTATAACAACACCCTATTGCTGCACAGCTCATATTTCTTTGTGTATGTTTGTGGGTTTTAATATTATTCCTATTTCAGTGTGGCATAAGTGTGAAAACGGTTTTGTCTTATGTATATAGGGAACGCACGGGATGCAGATGCAGAATAAGGTTCTTCGTTGTGTTTATGTGTAACTGACATTCTCAGGAGTCCAATTAAATCACGTGTAACCATACGTTACTAGAGTGTGACAGATACACCTGGGGTTGATGTGGTCGATGTAAGTGGAAAGGAGTTGCAATAAAGCTCTGCATGTTGCATTCGTGCAAAAAAAAGAAGCAAATGTTCCACACATTTCCCCAAAATATCATGAGAAATACTACCAAATGTTTTGGGGAAAGAAGGCTTTAGCCGAATGTTTCAACAAACACTGAAAACGCGGCCTCAGTTTTTCTCAGCGCTGTGTAAATGGAAAATATATTCTCTTATCCTAATTGTCAGAGCCAGTTTGTCTGCTCTAACTGCCAATAGCAAGACAGCCAGAGATATCTACAGCATGTGCTAGAGCAACCATGACTACAGTAAACACACAAGCAAAATACATCACTGTCAACTCCTGGTAAACAGTCAGGGTGGATTTACTAAATAGTTGCATGCTAAACAGGCACTAAAACCTGCATCTTATTCACTTATTCACCTGCAGTCCAGTTTTAACCAGGTGCTAAATGCACTGAAACAGCAATGCATCGTGGAAGCTTGTTTCCGCCACTGGATAAAAAAAAAAAAGTAATTGTGACTTTTTTCTCACAGTTGTCTCTTCTCAACATTGCTCAGAATTGCAATTGCAAATTCTTCTTTTATATCAAATTCTTGAGTTTATCTCAGTTCCAATTATATATCTCACACTTCTGTAATTTTTCTCTCAATTGTTATATTAAACATCACAATTACCTGTTTGGTTATCTTTTAACACGGACTTAAGTATTATTATTTTTTATTATTATTTTTAAAAGAGCACTAAAACCAGGGATATATTATATCAAGGCAGTGAAGATTATTAAAATCTAAATATCTTTTGAGAATTTACATATTTTAATATAAATTAATTAGCAAATATATAAATATAAATTATATAAATATATAATATAGTAAATGTAAGAAAAATATTAAATAATAAAATATATAAAAATATATTATTATTTTAAAAAATATGTTAATATTTGTTTTTTGTGATTTTTTCAAATAAAAACATGCACCAGCTTTCCTTTTTCACAATCACAGATGGATAAAAACATGTTCACCTTTTCCGTTTCTTAAAATGTCCAACACATTTTCGTTCCCAATTTGTCATGTATGGTCCTACCATCACGACCCCTACCCCTAAACCTAAGCATTTCTCAATATAAAGCAATATAAAACACAGGATATAACAGGCAGATACAACTAAAGTCACAGTTTATTAAAACATTACAAATATCCCAAGTATTCTAGAGACCAAACGCAGACTTATGAGAGGAACAGACCCAAAAGCAATCACCATCTCCATCTGTAATGCATAAATCACAAACATATTCAAAAATCACCGCCTGAAGATGCATCATGTATCTTCAAGACTTTTTTGGGGGCACTTTATTTTATCAGCCAGCATACAGACATTAGACACTACCAAACCAAGGTCATAAACAAATCAAAGCTTTCTGTTTGAACTAGTATGAACCGATTTTGCCTCAGCACACATCGATAGCAGCAGGGTAAGAGATGGCACACATCCACCAGCCCAATTATTTAATGACCTGCTGCTGCCTTTAGGATCTCACCCAGTTTTAAAGCAACGGCCCAAATGAACTACACAGTTAACGCAAACGAGAGATCTGAGTAATGCAACTAACATAATTATAATCCTCCTATATGGCTCAGACTCCTGCTGTAAAACTGCAAATGTACAGCACGCTCCGTTTACCAACTAATGATCTTCAGTAATCTTCTCTATGTCCTTATTATCATTCTACACTTAGTCCTGCAAAGTGGGGGAACTGCAAGCCTCTGAATCCAGGCGTTTTAAGTCATTTTTATTCCCCTCACCCTCACATTTACCCTAATAAAGGACATTGCACCACACTGACTGCAAGTCATTTCAAGACCTTGAATATCAGAGAAGGAAACATTATATGTTCCTATGGGAAAAGACTTATAGAAGGAAAATGCATTGTCTCTTAAATGGGCTTTCCAAGTACTTCCTTGGGAAAGGAGTGTCCCGTTCGGATACACCGTGACCTCTCTAAGAGCACTCGAATAATGTGCTTGATTTCCTTTTGCACTCTATTCCATCGGCCCATTCAAGTACAACACAATGGTCACTGATCACTGAATACATGCGCACTGAACCTCCTGAAAATGAGATATTGGGACAGCGGTGATTACATATGACTCAGACAAGAAGCAGCATTGCACACTGTTTTGGACTAAATGGTTCAAAGACAGTTAAATATTTTCCCTCATGGTTTTATGTAACAGGATTGGACAGATGGTGTCCAGATAACAGCAGTCTTACATCACACCGCACCAGACTACTGCTTTCATCACCAGATACAACAGTGTAAATAAATAATACAAAGCCATTAAAGGTCCAATGCTGACAATCCATGAGCACAAATCAAACTGTATGAGGGAAACCCTTTGGGTATGTTTACAATAGAAGTTATTAAAAGCTACTGCATACTGCCCAGTGTATATGCAATAGTCCAGTTAGTCTAAATCAAAAGGGCAAGTTTTTAAAAGATCTATAAAATATGAGTCAAAATGTCCTATTTATCTTGTGAAATCTGTTTGCCAAATGAAAATCTCGATATCATTATTTTTATTTATTTTTTATTGAAAGGTTGAACTGTATTTTGGAAGCACAGTGTTTACTTTTTTTTTTTTAATGTCAGTTCAGAGTTAGGTTTAACGTGTCTGAAATATTGTCTTCTTTTTTTTTTTACTGGCTATTGAGTATCTGGTCTACGGTTAAATTGATTGAATACATTTGTGTTGTGAGGATTTGTATATAAAAATGAAATGGATCACTGAGGAAGGTCCTATACAACTAAAATGTTAGTTGTGGATTTTAAATACATTAAGCACTTCAAATGAATATATATATATATATATATATATATATATATATATATATATATATATATATATATATATATATATATATATATATATTGTAATACACATAGCTATATAAGTTAAATTTATAAAATATTATATTATTGTAAGCTATAATTACCATGAAGAATTCAGATGCAAAAGCTGTCTGAATTTGTTTTTTAAATTAGCATTTTTATCAGGCACCTATATTTATGTTCGGCTATAGGCTATATTTTTAGCAATAGCCATGTTATATAAGGGTCAAAATTACAGATTATTCTTTTTTATGCCAAAAATCATTAGGATATTAAGTGAAGATCATGTTCCATTAACTTCATTAACCAAACTTCCTACCATAAATATATCAAAAGTTAATTTCTGATCAGTAATATGCATTGCTAAGAATTTAATATGAACAACTTTAAAGGTGATTTTCTCAGTATTTAGATTTTTTCGCACCCTCAGAATCCAGATTTTAAAATAGTTGTATCTCAGCCAATTATTGTTCTATACATCAATGGGAAGCATATTAATTTCATCCTTCAGATGATGTATACATCCCAATAAAATAAAATAAAAAATACCTTTATGATGGTTTTGTGGTCTAGGGTGAAATAGGCTAATGATTCAGTTTGCATCACGTTCATAAACTGACAGAAAAAAAGCAAAAAACACAACGATGCACATTCTTTAGTCATCATTTTGTAGATGCATAAAGAACATTTAAATCGCTCCAACCAGAGTGACTCGAGGTCATAATTACGACTTGTCATGTTGACAATTTCAGCTGAAGACGCGGAGATATGCCCTAAAATCCTATAGTCGAGATCTGAAACACAGCCACCCAGACGAGTGAACACAGCAGAGGAAAGTGTGAGAGAGCAGGAGAAACTCCTCCCTCCCTCGGCCGTGCTGCACTGGGACAGATCCACTGCAGGACACACTGTATCGGAGAGGAGGAGTTTGACTTCGGAAATTCAGGTGTCTGCAGTCACTCACTCAGTACTGCGCTCCGGACCGTTCACTTCACATCACAGGACTGGAAATAACTGAAGAAAGAGTGAAAACCACACTGAGTCATAAGAGCGAAGGTGCTTGTGGTGTTGTGTTTGAAGTGCACATCTTTACACCGGTGTGTTTTCGTGAGTCGTCTGTCGCTTCCGCTTTTCCGTCCAGCAGTTTGACGCCAGATTCACCAGGAGTCAGTAGTGATTTACCAAAAAAAGCCTACTTTGTTTGACTGGACACTGAAAGGAACAAGGATATATCCCTTTTTTATTGTTAACGTGGTGAGTAGACGTGTCTCTTGTCATGTCTGTACATTTTGTTTTGGTCAAACTTTACTTCGCCATGTTTCATTCGTCAGTGCGCGTGCGTCGGAAACGCACCTGATCCAGGTGAACGCGCCTCAGCCTTTCTCAACTGAACTAGCATAGCAGCTCACTGTTTACGTGTAGACGAGAGCATTCAAGCGAATCAAAAAAACAGCGCGGTGTGTTTTGTTTTTTAAGTGTTACTTTTGAAAGCTAGTCTAGAGAGTACGTGTAATGTTGTGACGTATGTGTATGTATGTTAGTTAATAATTACATTTTCAGTATTAAAGTTCAGTATATGCAGCACTCGATGTCACTACTCGGGTCGGAAACAGCTTTGATGCGTAATTAATGCTACAAAATATAATATAAAATAATAAAAATGTAAATTTATTAAACTTCATTTGCTGTATTCTCATGATATTTAACATTTACTCCAGTGAGAAACTATGTGTGTGTGTATATATATATATATAAGACAATAATTATATGATAAACCTACACTGGTTTAAACGGCAAAAATATTGTTAATCAGTTTGTTTTAATTTTTTTCACTGAAAATGTCCAAACATTATTAAAACAAGAAAAAAAACAAGATATTGCACTTGTATAGAGAATTTATCTAGATTTTTTATTTTACCCGTTTACAATTGTTCTTTTAAAATATAGCCAAGTGAGTTTCTTCCTGAAAATTAAGACAAAAAATTAAATAAAATCTTGATTTAAAAATATTTTTAAAAAGCTTCCTAGGGTATTTATTGCAAATAAATAACACATACTGATTAAAAATGAGTTCTCGCAGTGTAAATTAAAATTAAAGATTTGTTCAACGTCATGTCTTTGTATTAAATAAGTTGTTTTATATTATTGCTATGTCTTTGGGGAGTAAAGCTTAATGCAAAGGGATAAATTATCTTCACGCTTTGTGTTTTGTTTTTCTTTTGTAGCTTACAGAATATTTTTTTTTTTTAGTGGTGGAGTAGCTGTAGCAGAGGTATTCCATCTGGGGATGCAAATATTATACGTTTCTTTGCAACAAACATTACAGCTGATTAAATTGGCTCCACGCACCTGCCAAAGCACTCTTCTCATTAAAGTTTGCTGCCCGTGCATTTCATTTAAACACCATGCGATTGCAGAAGTTTGGCACTTGTGCACGAGGCTACTTATGTCAGCTTTTCTTTGACTCATTTAGTTAGACAAGAAAATTGACGCATACATTTGCGTTCCCTCTGATTTCATATGTGTCATTAATATCTATACTTGAAAAATCTTCATTGGTGTTGGTGTGGTGACTCCTTAGTCCAAGTAAACAAATTATAGATAATTGTATAGTGACCAAAGAATGTGAGACTTAGTATGTCTGAGATTGGGCAACAGTCATTTAGTTCTCAGCATGCTTGTATTTGCTCTGCTGGTGCCTACGTTTCTCCCCACACCTGTGAAATCGAGATGGCATGCAGCAGAACCGGCTGCGTCTTCCACTGCGGCCCTTCTCTCATCTGGGATCAGTTCAGTATCCTAACCGCCCGCAGATCTGTAGAAAACACTGACTTCAGATCAGTTAACAGCTGTTCCCTGCCGAGGTGTTTCCTGGTGGAAATGACTGGAATTGTTCGGGGAGGAGTTTCGTGGAAAGGCCAGTTTTGCAGATCGAGTTTGTGGAAACTAGGATGAATATGTCCTGTAACGCGTTCATGTTTGTGCGTGATCGTGCATGTGTCTGCGCCTGCGGGCGAGTTTCAGACAGAGAGATAGGCCTGTTTGTGTGAGCTTAATGATGTTAGGACAACATTGCCAAAAGAAACATAACACTTGTCTTTTTTGAAACATGCAAGTCTTACCTTAAAGGAATAGTTTACCACAAAATAAAAATTTGCTGAAACTCTAATCACCTTTAGGCCATCCAAGATGTAGTTTTTAGATGTTGTTTTGTGGATCCTCTGTAGTAAATGGGTGCCGTCAGAAAAACTGCAAGTTTGTAAGAAAGGAATCCATCAAGGCATTTTTAACTTTATCAGATTGTTGCTTTGAGCTAAAACACATTATTATAATCCATAATAACACTTCCTCCAGTGAGAAAGTCCATCTGCTGTTGTCCTCTCACATTAAAATCCACCCACATGTTTGTTTAGATCTGTTTTGATCTTGTTTAGATCTGTTTTGGCTTGTAAACAGTGCTTTCTTATTCTTATTTCTTATTTCATATTTCTCTCCTGATTCAGACCAGATGACTTTTTCAGTAGAAAAAGCAATATTACGAATAGAAGACTCTTATTTTAGTTTGAATTGACAGTAACTGATGGACTGAAGTGGTGTGGGTTGCTGTGATGTTTTTATCAACTGTTTGGACTCTCATTCTGACGGCACCCATTCACTACAGAGGATCCGTTTGCAAGCAAGCCATTCTTTCATTATTATGATAGTTTCTCTTCTCTCCATCCTTTTTGTATGCTTGTCAAGATGCTACTCCTAAAGTAACTGACAGGTGCTTATGGGTAAATCGTCCCAAAGCAGAAGAGGTTTTTGCTGATCTCTCCAAATCCAAATAGACCTCTTCTCGGCACGGCAGCCATCTGCTTCATTTGTTATTGTTTACAATGAGGAGTCCTCCTCTGAGTATCTGGAAGTGTCTGACTAAGCACCGCACTAATAATGCATGAAGCCACTGACGCTGAAATAAATGGTTTAAACCCTGTCGACTCGGAGGAAACCATTTTTTTTTATTTTTTTTCAGTTAGAAAATGAAAGGAAAGCGAGATGGTGGCCGCATTGTGAATTTGACATTTATTTCCAAGCCGTAAAGGAAGCGAGGAAACGTTTCGGAAGTCGAGTACGTTTCAGAGAGGATATTGTACTTCAGTCACTGATAAATGTTGATGTCTCGATAAATCTGTTTCTGTTTGTTCAGGAGCTGTTTTGTCACTTAAGTATTAATGTATTGTGTGTTTAATGGCCGTGACCTGCCCGGTGTCTCTGGACTCAAAGTGCTGACCGCGTGCTGGAACGCAATGCATGACCAACAGGAAGCCCACACAGGAAACGGCCGCAGCATTGTTGCTTGAAGCCAAAACCGCCTTCTCCGAGCCTTCGGGAATTCTGCCGCTCCCTCGGTGTTGTTTCAGGAGCGTGTCGGGTTTCGCCGACAGTGTGGCCCACCAGGGCAAAACTCTCCTTTTTGTGTAGCAATTATTGTGGGTTTGCTGTCAGAAAAGAGTCATTTGGTCATTTCCAGTATGACATGTTCACAGTCTGGCATCTGGTTGCTAAATAAGACTTTTTTTAGGCATGCATTATCATTTATAGATGTAAAAAATCATTGTTCGTTTCATTGCATAACTATCCATCTGTCATCTTCTGCAGCTGCTTCTCATATTCTCATTATTTTCCGACTCCTACCTTGTTATTTTTCACCGTGCATTGCAACATTATGATACATTTGAATCAAATGCATCATTGCATTGCTGTTTTTGGAGTCTGTTGACCAGGTTTCTGTGTTTGTAAGTTTGGACAATCTATCAGTGAACTGTGACTCAGACATTTTGTGGTGGTTTAAACACAAGAATGTAGCATCTGTTTTGCAGCCTCTACTTTAATTTGTCATACATATCCTCTTTTCGTAAGGAGAAGAGATCATCCGTAAATAGTGTGGTTGTTGTGTTGCCTCAGATAAGTAACCAGAATGTGATGCAATCTGGCCACATTTCTTTTTCCAGGCAAATCACCATGAGTTATGTTACTTGGAAAATTTGAGTAGGAGTTAAAGAATGAGTCGATATAAATAAAAAAAGCAGAAGAGCTTATTAAACTTTTGAACTTTGTAGACGGCGCTGTGGCAAAAATCAGTTTTCTTATTTGAATTGAGCTTTAAGAATTTATCAGTGTAAATATTCAGTTGCACATTACAAATCGAAGTGATCTTTTGAGTGATTTATTTCCTCTCCGTCAATCTGCAGAGGGATCTTTAGATCAGCTTAGAGGAGATATTTAACCATTTGTGATCAGACAGTTCATCGTAGCTTTAAATTTTGAACATTACAGCACCTCGAGCTCCATATTCAGAGAAATGGTCATCTTAGAGCAGCATAAGGATAAGGAGCTATTTATTATTTTTATTTCAAGTCTTGAATATTCAGTTACCAGGTAATCAGTTTAATGCAAGTAAGAGATTTATAAATAAAGAAAAGTCTTGATCAAGCCATTTGGTCTTGTAACACATTTAAATTGTTCACCCAAAAATATAAATGTTATAATATAAATAAATTTACGTGTTATTTTAAACTTCTGTGGAACATGAAATAAGATATTTTGAGAAGTGTTTTTCCCCCTCCAAATTAGAAGTCAAACCAAACTAAATCTAGAAATAAACTCATGTAGGTTTGGAACGGCGTGAGGGCGAGTGAATGACAGAATTACATTTTTGGGTGACCTGTCCCTTTAAATCCATTGCGTGTTTTGTTTTCAGGATTTTGCACAAAAAAATGTCACGGTTTCAGTGAGTCATTGTAAATTAGGAAGCTGGTCAAAGGGCGTAATGAGAGCACAGGAAATGATGTTATGTGCAGTTAGTTTCAGCTCTTTGTAGAGAGGGTGGGGGATATCCTCACTTACATTACACGACAGTCACATGGCACGACTGAAACCTGACTGTCATCATTACATCGTAGCTATGTTGTTCCGGTGCCTAGATATGGCTAGATATGCCTTCATGTGCTCAGATTCCTCCCTTGTGAAAAAGTTCACTTGAAAAAAAAAAAATTATATAAAATATGCTTTAAAAAATGTTTCACACTGAATGCAATGTTTTCAATTGCTTAAAGTCAAGTAAATGGCAATTAAATAAAAATGTATTACATTCTAAAAAACTTAACTGGACTTAAGTACCTCTTCGATATGTAATGATGTAGTTGCAATTTAATACATTTAAAATGTACTGTAAGCTAAAATAACAGAGGTTAAATTATATAAAAAATATAATTTTTCATTTTCAAAACTTTGTATTTTCAGGCCCTTCAAAACCTCTTTGTCATGTAAAGGAACAGATTAAAAAAAGGAGAAAAGTTTTTCTTTAAAAAAAAAAAAACAGTGTTGTGTAAACACCCTGTTAGTTTATTTATTTACAGCACAAAACCATTATAATTTTTGTTAAATACTTTATAGTGAAACTGTCAATTCAGCTCTACTTTTTAGTCCAACATAGTTGTGAAAGTATACTGTAAGTACACTTAAGTGTACTTTATTTCATTACTATATTATCTTCAAGTACAGGTTTTATATATATATATATATATATATATATATATATATATATATATATATATATATATACTTTTATCATTTGAAGTATCATTTGACACTAGTTAAATGCACTTATTTTTTTTGCAAAGACACATTTGTTAAATGATAGGCCTGATCATTTTGCACAACTCCCCATAATAAACCATGCATTTGGAGGTTTTGCTTAGGTCTGCACAAACGGAGCAGGATGAGGTTTGTATCAAAGTGTAATTCAGAACTTCAGATATTAGTGAGGCCTAACATATAGCACTGATCAAGTGATGATCAGCTAGATCTGATCTTGCACAGGTGTAGCTCACTCTTTATAATGCAGTGGCCATGTATAGTAGGCTGTGTGGATGCTGTAGCTTTCTAATGGCAGGTACTGTATTTTTGTCATTCGTCTCTTTTTTTTTTTTTTTTCTGTGCTACCTCACACTCGCTCTTGCTGGCCAAGTTTGTGTCATGCAGAGATGAATGACCTCAGGAGAAAAGCATCACCCATAACGTAAGCTTTTTCCACTCTCCAGCTACATCATCACCTGATTGTGAGAGCTAAGATTCACTCTGGGACACGCTGCCTTCTGTTATCAAGAAATCAAGAGTTAAAAACAGACCTCTAACAAAGAAATGGGATGTTGGAGAGTGGGTGACATCTTTCAGATACCTCTCAGCTTTTTTAAATAATACTTCCTCTAAATAATGCTTAAATAGCAGTTAGATCTTGGGCTACGCACGCAATAGAAGAAAAGTCTGTGAAAATAGTGTTAATATGAAGGAATTTTCCGTATTGATTTTTCACAGGATTTTTGCCTATATTTTGAATTACACATTGTGTTGTATTGTGTAGTTTTATTACAATTTATAATCCAATTTATTATTAACTTTATCATGGATGCATTTGATATATTGTCATGACAGGCATCACATTTTCTTACAAAATGACCATTGCTATGATGTGAAAAGCATCTTTCTTACTGAAGTGCGTTATTAAAAATCAACCTGCCTGACTTTAATTCAAATCTGCATCAGTATTAAATTTGCAGTCTTAAATTTACAATAAAACTATAGGCTACAAAAAAAAAGCCTGATTTGTGAACACAATTTTTTCCCCCTAGTCTTTCTTTCTTTCTTTCTTTCTCCTTCTTTCTCTTTCTTTCTTTTAAATCTCAATCTATTCATTTCAAAGACCTCAAGAACAAATGAAAATCCTCCTGATCCTTATCCAGTGGTCATTATGAAAATGCATTCGTCTTTTAAATACAGAGTCTTTTTTTCTCATTATGTGGTTAATTATAATGAAAATAATGCTACAATGCACAAAAAACAGTGATCATAAAGTAGTCTTTGTTGTGAGATATGACCAAGACCGGTTGAGAAGCTTATGAGATTGAACCATCTGATTTTTGTTTATATTTCATAAGTGTCTTCAAATCAGAACAAGAGACTGATTAATAGACTTTTCAGAAAAGAAAAAAAAAACCATCATGTTCTACCAAACTAGTTGTGGTTGGTCCAAACTGGAACATGTGTGAGATGTGTGTGTGGAGGTGTGTCTTCGGGGCCAAACACGGAGCCCAATCCTAAAAACAAGAGCTCTTTAGCAACACTGTGGCTTCAGTGATCACACTGGAATGCTGTTGCTATGGCAGACTGTGAGCACACTGCAAATGAGAAAGGCACCCCATAGACTCAAAGTAGCTGTTTTTTGTTTTGTTAAATGTAACCAGAAATACTGTTAATAGATCAGTGGTCAAACTATGCTCTATTGGTCACCTCAACTACTTCTGAATTGTTTGAATACCAGCGTGGATGAAATGTTGTTTAACAGGTTTCCATTGCTGTCAGTGCACTGATAGAAAATTAACTGACATCATTCTGACATCATGCTTTCTCAAGTTTGAACACTTCTTTTTCATCTGATGATGTTTATCTAATGTTAGGAAACCTCAGTGAGTGGCACGAGCTGGAGACAAATACGTAGCTTCTATTCACTCTTAACCCTTTGGTGCTCTTTGGTAGTTTTTGACCGAAACATTTTTTATTTTTTATTATTTTTTTTACTTCATCGGAATGGTGCAGAACTTGTTTTTGGCACTTGCTATGTAAACACACACACCAATTTCATCTAGTGGAAATCTTTGGTACTGCATACAAACAAAATCTTGCCGAAAGCTTTTTTTTTAATGTTTTTTTTTTGGGGGGGGGGCATTTTGCCTTGTTATCAGGATAGGACAGATCAGAACAGACAGGAAGTGAAGTAGGAGATGGATAAGGAGCGGGATCGGGAAATGTTCTTTGGTACATTTGAGTACATTTGTAACCTATAGCCCACAATGCTGTAACTTCAAATTTGAAACACAACTTGTTTA
Organism: Carassius gibelio; assembly: GCF_023724105.1. Classification (NCBI taxonomy): domain Eukaryota; kingdom Metazoa; phylum Chordata; class Actinopteri; order Cypriniformes; family Cyprinidae; genus Carassius; species Carassius gibelio. Next base: position 35,769,995 of record NC_068402.1, on the reverse strand, counting down.
GATTTATGGCTTTTATTTTGTCACAGTTGTAGAGTAAAACATATATATTTCTTATAAAATTTCTAATAATATTTTTGTGCATTTTTGATTATAATAAACTTAAGATTTTACAACTTTTTTCAAACTTCCAGCAATAATCTTCCTGTTGAAGTGTCTCCTTGAAAATGGACTGAAATGAAGTCTGTGGTTAAAAAATAATAATAATGATAATAATAAAAAAGGAATTATGGTCAACAATAATAAATTGACCATAACTATTGCATAAATATAATTCAGTATCATACAATCCACCAAAACATTTTTTAACTAAATCATAGTGCATTAATTTTATTCAAAAATAATATTCTGCACTTTTTGACCGCCATGAAAGACAGTTTGTTTTGTTGTTGTTGTTTTTTTTTTGTTTTGTTTTTTTGGTTCCATGAAGGGCTTTAAAATCCAATGAACCTTTCAGTCGCACAAAAGGTTGTTTATAATTGAAAAAGGGTTCTTTTAAGAGCTGTTTTCTGAAAATTTCTTTGGCGAATCAAAAATGGTTCTTTGGCATCACTGTGGAAAACACTTTTTTTGAATCTTTATTTTTAAAGAGTTTTGAGAAAACTGGATGATCAGAAACTGAAATTCGAACCAAAAGTAACAAACTGTCGCCCACATGTGCTTATTTTTGGCTCTATTTTCACCAGATCATACAGTTCCACCCGTGATCTTCTCCAGACCTCCACACCACAATCTCCGAGCCAAGAACCAAACTGTGTGTGGAACATTTTTGGAAACTTAATATCCTGTTCCCTTTTTATCATCGGAATCAGAGGAATGCATTATTCCAGCGTGCTCTCATAGAAAACCTTGCAAATAAACAAATTGAGTTGACAAGGTGAGCACTGCTTGAGTGATACAGTCCTACTAGAAATGGTAGAGTTGTGAGATTAATGCAATTGTAACTATTAGGCTATATGATGAAGAATGGACTTTGCTTTCAGTCGCTAAGCAGTAGTCATCAACCAAAAATGTGTAATTACTGAGATTTAATGTGTTTTTTTGTGAGTAGTTCTGAGTAAAACTCCTCTAATGCATCAGTAAGGGTGTATAGCATGCTTTCAGATCCATTGGTGTGTTTCAGAATGCTTCCTAGTTCAGATATAATACACTGCCCAAGGGAGTCAGCCATTTCTAATGCTGGCGCATTGTCAGAATCATTCCTGGGCAAAATATGCTACCTGGGACTTTCCAGAATCCTTGTGGATTTTGCTCTGTCTGTTAAGATGAATTGGATTGCTAACGATAGCTTTATCCAGGTGTTATAGCTCTCATTGGCGGCAATGAAGATGCAGACAAAACAAAGTAAGGAGGATGTCATTTATACAACAGTGTAGTTTTTAAAAGACTATTAATAATCAGTAATGTTCAGTAATTTTATTGATTTGACTGCACGGACACTATCGGAGGATAACTGAATTGAGCTGCAACTGTCTTATATCCAGTTCATATGAAACAACTTAAATTAACTTCAGTTAACGTTAAATTAAGCTAAAAAATGACTATGTTGACTTCTGTAGAGATATTCTTATAGCTAAATCCTATTTTGTTTTATAAATGATGAACTTTGCAACATTGACTGTAATTGAACTGAATTGAATCAGTAACAACTAAACTGAACTGAATTATAGCATTCATATTGTCTTCTATGAAGCTGCTTTATATCTGAATCAAATTTTTTTTTTCTCAATTGATTAACTTTGGAGCATTGACAGTTATTGAGTTGTGAAAGCAGTGAAAATTGTTGTTTTTGCTATATTTACAGTGATATTTCCTGTTTATTACTGTAAAGCTGCTTTGAAACAAGTGCAATTTACAGAGCTATTTATTTGAAAATGACTAAGTGTAGTATTATTGGGTCGAGACTGACTAAACAGACCTAACATTTAGGGTATCAAGGCCATTGCTAGTGGCTGAATCTTTGTTATAGTACACATCGTACTGATTTTCAAGTATAAGCAACAAAGTAGCTGCATTTGCATATTTTCAGTCTGTGCATTTGCCAAGACATTGACATGATGTCAGTTTGTTCCTTGTGGATAACATCAGCTTGCTTGTTTGCTTGCATAGAAACAGAAACAGGTTGGTGCAAAGTCGTAAAAAAAGTTAAACAATAACATTATTCAGTGCAGCATTACCAGTTGGATGAGCTGACCTACTGACTTTTGCACAGCTTGAATGTTTAGCCACTCCTCTCGTCCGTGATTTGTTAGGAAGTGTTCAACAAAGGCACGTAGTTCTCAGTGTCTCAATTCGCAGAAATGTTACAATTTCAGGCCGGTGTGTTAAAATGCTGTTCAAGAATTCATGCATTGCTTTGCTTCTCTCTACAGAGTGAATCCTACTCATCCTAAGGCTGATGTCCTCCAAGAGCAGCGTCTGAAACATGGACGACCCTTTAAAGGTTGACTGATTCCAGCTGACACCTTCATAACTATGCTGCGAGTCACTCGAGGCCTGATGGCCACAGTAGCCACCAACAACCCACCGAAATCCCCAACCCAAATCAAGGAATGATCAAACCGTCCTGTCTAGGACATACGCATCAAGAGACCTCTTACATACAGGTCAGCAGCAGAACTAAAGGCTTTTACTCAATCATTGGTACAGTAGGAGATAGAGATTCAAATCTTCAAGTCAATCTGTCATAACAACAACCCTTTTCAATCTTTGATTAGTAAAATTACTTTAAATGAACTCAAACCTCAACAAATACCTATTAATCCACAGAACAGCAGATACCCCAAATCCAATGGCATGGGCCAAGTTCTTCAGGAGACCAGGAGGCAATCTTGGCAGGTCTTACCAGCCAGGATCTATGCTGTCCTTGGCCCCAACCAAGGGACTACTAAATGAGCCGGGACAGAACAGCTGCTTCCTCAACAGTGCAGTGCAGGTACGTGTTTAACCCAAAGCTAAGAAAACCATTGCATCAGCAGGTTTGTGCCTATATATATATATATATATATATATATATATATATATATATATATATATATATATATATATATATATATATGCCTATATTTTTAACAGTTTGCACAGAATAAATAGGAATGCACGTTTAAAATAATTTGTATATACTTAATATTTTAAGTTACATTTTGATTTATTTAATGTTTTTGTTAAAATGTATCAAATTGTTGATATACGTATACAAACATGCACAACCATTCAAACCGTTGGTGTCGGTATGACATTTTAATGTATTTGAAAGATGTATCTTATGCTCAAAAATGAGTGCATTTATTTGGTTAAAATACAGTAAAAATATTAATATTGTGATTTATTACTATACATTTTTTTTAATCATTCTAATATGTTGATTTGAAGCTTAAGAAACATTTAATATTACTATCAGTGTTGAAAACTGCAGTGCTAATTCATATTTTTGTCGAAACCCTGATATTATTTAATGAATAAAAAGTTACAAATATGTGTTTATTTGAAATGGATATCTTGTAAACATTGTAAAAATGTCTTTATTGTAACTTATAATCAATTTAATGCATCCTTGCTCAATACAGGTTTTAATTGTATAATGTATCTTTTATATCTAGTAGCCTACTCCTTTTCACTGGTATGTTAATGTTTTTACAAGTTGTACTTTGAGCAACTTGAATATGGTAATCAGTTTACGATAATTTATTAATTTAAGGGCAAATGTGAGCATAATTACTTTTAAAATGGCTTTATTAACCTTTAAAGGCTAAAGTCTAAATATGGTTGCCATCACACCTAAATCTAAAAATGTCAGACAGATTGGACTTACCACAATAACATAAAAATATCACACCACCCGCCCCCTTAAACATACTTAACTTTCTTAAGAACTCACATTTGAAGTCTGACCTTCACAGCAAACAGTCATCTCCTCCTCAGTGCCTACTGAGAGAGTATTTACGGCATGCCAGCTCCACCCGTCAGCCCCCAAATTTTTGACTTGCTCCTAGGCCGCTTGTTACTGGAAGTCAGTTTTCCCTCTTGGATGGGATTGTGGACTCTATGATTGAATGGACCTCTGCCTGTCTCTCTGTTATCTGGTTCCTGTACTCATCACCACGGAGTGAGGTCATGCTCAGACTAAGTTATCTGGGGCCTAAGGGAAAGACATTGAGTGAAGAGTAACCTTACACTGGTCGTCCAAACTCCAAACACACACACAGATGAACCGCTCATACCCCCCCATCATGTCACGGTCAAATCTCCCTTGAGCTCTTCCACCAAGCATGGACAATGAGTCATATTTCTCACACAATGACGGCCAATAAGAAGAGGCTAAGACATAATGCATGGCCTGTGGAGATTATGTTGACTTTAAGATTGGCTTGTTGAAGTCGTCATGCAAAACCAGAATAAAGTTGTTAAAGGACTTTAAAAAGATGCATTAGAGGAGAAGCACACTATCGCCAAATTTACATTGCAGAGGTGGCACAGAGCTGCTTCTGAAGTGGCATTTAAGTGTCTTTACGTAAATTATACTAGAGGCTGAGGTGGCTCAAAGCAGGTTTAATTTAGTCTGGCTTTTGTGCAGCATTTCAGAGCAGCCTTAACTTGACTGTGTAAAGGTCTGTTATTTAGGGGACCTCACTACATGGACATGATTTTACTGCACATTTCTAACAGGAAGTCTGCTACAAACAGTATGCAGGAAATGATGCTGTCTTCAAGAGGCATCTGAGTTGAGGCTGCTCTGTGCCTGCTCAAAATTCTGTGTAAATATGCAATGCCGCATAAAAACCAGACTAAATTATGAATGCTCCGACTTACCTCAGCCCCTAGTATCAAAGTACTGTGTAAGCTGCTGTGTAAATGCATTTATGCCATCTCTGAACTGTGTGAGACACATATGCTAAATTTACTACACAAAGGTAGCACAGAATTGCTTCTAAAGAGGCATTTAGGTGTCTTTATACAGACTCTTTAATGCAGCTCAGAGGTGGCATAAATGCATTTGCCCAGCGATTACAACTTTATGTTTTGGTAGTAAGGTGCTGAGGTGGATCTAAGAAGGCAAAATTTAGTCTAGATTTAATGTGGCATTATATCTTTATTGCATTTTAAGAAGGAACACAGCTGCCTTAAATCAGCTGTGTAAAAACGCCTAAATGTATAAAGGTGCAATTGCTGTGTAAATGGATTTATGGCATCTCTGAGCAGCATTACACAGACTGTGCAAAGACTAAAGCGCTTTTGTACCTCCTTTGCTTTGTAAATTTGGTGAGTGCCTTATTTTAGTAAAATTTATGACAACTACTGGTGTTTTTATTCTTAACTTAAAATCTAAATTTGAAAATTCGTGCTAAAAAAAAAAATTGTGCTTTGTAGTAATTTAATGTGTGTGTATTTTGAAAGCATTGAATCGCTATAGAAATCGCTTCAACAAATACCTGTTAATCCACAGAACAGCAGATACCCCAAATCATTCGATTCTTAGCGTTTGGAATGACTACTGTCAGAGATCGGTGATTCACGATTCATAAATCATGTTTCAAGATCGATGCATATGAATGGTCAGGGTTTGTAATCGATGCATCGAGAAAACGAGTGAATCGTTACACCCCTAGTTAGTTGCCATGGATATATTTATAATTTACATTTAAAGTACTAATTCACTTAAACTGGAATAAAATAATTTAAAACTATAAATACTTTTTTAAATAAAAAAACATTCTAAAACCTTATCAAATATTTACACGAAAGCAGAAAATATAGAAATACAATCCCAAATATAAAAAAATACTGTAGAAGTTTATAAATGCAGTGCCCTGCTGGTCCTTAAAACGTCTTAAAATGTATAATTTTATTTATTTAGAAATTACTATTATATTCAAATTTAAGGTTATAAAAAGTGTATATAAAATAAATGTACTAAAGCATAACAGAATTCTTAATTATCATTGTAAGTGGTCTTACATTTTGGGATCGGACAGGAATTGTGACCTAAAGTGATTGTTAAACTTCAAAAGCTTGTGATGTAATTAAATGAATGTGAATGAATGTGATCGCTGCACATTTCAAAGTAAAACAACCAATACTGCTCCACCTCTCATTAATATTTATATATTGATACAAAAACAATTTCAAAACGTATTTACTGAATAAAACACTAACTTTCACCCTATATTGCTGATAAGCAGTAATAAGTCATTGAATGTGTGCTGCAACCTGCTTAATTAAGTGAAACAATCTACACGATTTATTTCCAGATTGTTTCGAGTTTACTGAGGTGAGTTAATTATAAGCATGAGTTTCCTTTAACTCCATGCAGGTTCTTTGGCATCTGGATATCTTCAGACGGAGTCTTCGTCAGCTCCCAAACCACTACTGCTTGGGAGACTCCTGCATCTTTTGCGCTTTGAAGGTATTCTCACGGCCAGACACATCATGACGCAGTACTTTAATGCTTCCTTTAAAAAGATGTTTTAGAGTCAAAAGTTTGAAAGCACTTTGTTTGTTTTGCAGGGAATATTCTGTCAGTTCCAGCACAGCCGAGAGCGAGCGTTGCCCTCAGATAACCTGCGTAATGCCCTCGCCGAAACCTTTAAGGATGAGCAGCGCTTTCAGTTAGGCTTCATGGATGATGCTGCTGAGTGCTTCGTAAGTGTCTTTTATGTATTTTAGTGTCTTTTAGATTATAGCAATGTGTATGTCTGTGTGTATGTATGTACACTATTGATCAAAAGTTTTTTATTGTGAAATATTATTATGATCTAAAACAATGTATTTATATTTTAATATGCATTCAAATATAATTTATTCCTGTGATCAAAGCTGAATTTTCAGCATCATTCCTCAGATGTCACATGATCCTTCAGAAATCACTCTAATATGCTGATTTATTGTCAGCGTTGGAAACTCTTGTGCTGCTTAATATTTTTTTCGAACCTGTAATACTTTTTTTCAGGATTATTTGATAAATAAAAATGTATTATCAAATTAAAAATAGAAGTCTTTTCTAACAATATACACTACAGTTCAAAGGTTTAGGGTCAGTACTTTTTTATTCTTTCTTTTTTATATAGAAATTAAAACTTTTATTCAGCAAGGATGTGTTAAACTGTTAAGAAGTGATAGCAAAGATTTATGTTTTGAATAAATGCTGTTCTTTTTAACTTTTTATTCATCGAAGAATCCTGAAAAAAGTATGTTTACCCAAAAAATATTTAGCAGTACAACTTTTGCCAGCATTGATAATTCGAATAATAAATCGGCATAATTAGAATGATTTCTGAAGGATCGTGTGAAACTTTATACTGGATTAATGGCTGATGAAAATTCAGACTTTTCATCACAGAAATAAATGATATTTTAAAGGATATTAAAATAGAAAGCATTATTTTATATTGTAATAACATTTTGCAAGATTACTATTTTTTTCTGTAGTTTTGATCAAATAAATGCAACCTTGACTAGCATAAGTGACTTCTAAAACAAACAAAAAAAACATTACAAGTCTTATTAATCCCAAACTTTTGTGTGTGTATAAAATAAATTACATTATATAATATATAATTTAATTTTAATTTATTTATTGGGTTAGGTAATATAGCTACAAAATATTTAATGATATATATATATATATATATATATATATATATATATATATATATATATATATATATATATATATATATATATATTGTAATATAAGTGCATTACAACCAATGCAAGCACAGTAACTTGCAATATAGTGTTAATAGAAATATTATACCATTTAAGCATCTTATTCACATTTAAAGTCTTTTTCTAATTTTGCAGTCTGCTGGTTGTCTCTAAATTTTAGACGATTAGTTACTGAAGCGTACATGGAGAATATCCAATCTTAATTTAAAGTGGCAATATTTTATTGTTGTCTTTTATAGAGGAATAAAATGGAAAACTGATTTCCAAATTAAGCTCACTTGTTATTATGCACATTATGCACAGCACAGATCACACACCCTTGCCCTGGACGCTGAAGTAATCATGTTCACCCCTTCGGTATGTGCAGGATTTCTCTTTGGGCTGCTTAATTGCAGTAAACCTGCTTAGCACTGGGACCTGTAATCATTTTCTGTTTAGCACAGCAGGACTGTGGAGAGTCTGTCATTACCTCAGGAAAAGTCCATTTACAGTGATCCCTTAAACAACCAAATCAATGTTGGATCTCTATCAGTGCAAGCCTGGAGTGCACAGATGTGTTCACACTGCTCTCACAGTCAATGCTGGCTCTCTATCAGCGCTGGGGTAGATGCAGTCTATGCTTTCATCTGTTTGTACAAGATGCCCTGAGCTAGGACTCTTTAAAATAAGATAATCTGTTCTGTAGAAACATACAATTAATCTTGCCTCTTTTCAAAATGGCTAATTGTCTCAGCGCTGTTGGTGTTGCTGAATAAACCCCACGGTTCTCAGGTTTGAAAGGGTGCATTTAAGCAGATAATAGGCTTAGGGAAAATTACTAAAGCTTCGAGTGCATTCACTTAATGCCAAGGTATCATTGTACCAGCCCAAACTAAACCAATGCGTTTAGATCATGTAAAACAAGAAGTGGCTGTTTTTTTATGTCTATGAATCTCTATCATAATTATTTATATAGTTAATAAAGCTTTGTTTATTTTTATTTATTTATATACTGTGTGTGTATAATTTCTGCAATTAATGCTTTAAGAAATTAATACTGCATCCTTTTTCCCCCCATTTCTTTTTTTTTTTTTTTTTTTTTTTTTTATTTTTTTTTTTTTTATTTATTTATTTTTTACTGTAAAACAAGCACTAATTTATATATTTATGTTATTATTAATCTTGACTTTTGGAGTACGTCATGAATAATTGTAGAAAATGCCTTATGACACATACAGATGGCAGGCTTTTGTATTTTTCTTAGGAAAACATTTTAGAAAGGATTCACCTGCACATCGCGCCCGATGCTGAGACTGACGCCTGTGCATCCAAGTCCTGTATCACTCATCAGAAGTTTGCTATGGCAATCTACGAGCAGGTATTGCTGGTTTTTAATACCACACGTGCACTCATGTGAGTAATTGAGCGCAGTACTGTGACAGATGTTTTCAATCAGTCGGGTACAGTGGGCAGAAACTCAAAGGGAATACTAATACAGAGACATTTACATTCCTTCTCACTTCTTCCTCTGAGAGATGAGAGCAAAGCCCTGATAACTGTATATAATAAATGGTATTAAATGGTAATAACATGATATACACTTAATAGTGGAAATACATTATGTACACTAACCTTAAAGTTTGGGTCAGTAATTTTTTTTTTCTTTGTGAAATAAATTATGACTATGACGCAAGGATATATTGAATTCAATCAAATGTGACAGTAAAGACATTTATAATATTTAAGGATAAGTTTACTTTCATTTCTCTTTTTTCTTCACTGACAAAGAAATAAAGTTTTTTGAGGAGAAACAGTCCTGGATTGTTCTCCATCTAGTGGACTTAGATGGTGGAAAAGTACAAAATGCAGTTTCATTGTCACTTCAAAGGGCTCTACACGATCCCAGATGAGCAATAGGGGTCTTTTCTAATTAAACGATCCGTCATTAAAAAAAAAATATATATATATTAATATATACACACACACACACACACACACACACACTTTTTAACCACAAATGCTTGGCTTGCTCTAGCTCTACTATTTTTTTCTTCTTTTTCTACTGCAATTTTATTTTGTATTATTTTTTTTTACTGTATATTTGATTAAAGCAATGCAGCCTTAGTGAGCATTACAGACTTAAATAATATTATTGACCCCAAACGGATATACCGTATTGGTACAAACTACCATATTTATGTTCTATAGTATTTATTTGGTTCTTCGGAGTACCATCGTACATGTCCAGTAAATATTAATCTTGTATAATACATAAAAGGCGGAAAAACTGTGGTACAAATAAGATACAATCATAAAAAGCTCTTTGAGATTTGTTGTTCAGACCCAAGAAATTATTCATTGTTTTGTCTCTAAAAGGAATTTTTGTATTGGTTACACCCTTAGGTTGTACCAATACATGTATGTATGTTGAGACATCTCTTACATCAGTAGTGTAATTAAGGCTTTACATAATATAGCAGTCATGACTCCATCACTCATGTCACGTGTGTGTGTGTGTGTGTGTGTGTGTGTGTGTGTGTGTGTGTGTGTTCCTCTGCAGTGTGTGTGCAGGAGCTGTGGCGCGTCGTCCGACCCCCTACCCTTCACTGAGCTTGTGCACTATGTGTCCACCACAGCCCTCTGGTAAGCCAGCACCATCATGTCAGACACTCAAGATGTGTTTATATATTGCTGGGAATTATGGGCAAAAATATTTTTTTAACATATACATTATAGATATTTATCACAATATTCATTTACCATTAATGGCATGTTTGTTAGACCTTGAAAATGAATGTAAAGAATGTTATATTATTTCCCCCTAAATTCAGTTTCTATTAATTTTTTTCCTGGATTCTGTTTTGTGATTCTGTTCAAATTTACCATTAATAATTATGTCTAATTAACTGAATTAATAAAACTAAATGAAACGTAAAATTGACAAGTAATGAAATTAAACAATTATAAATTTACCACAAATCATTCAAAAAGAAATTGTCAAATAAGTTGCTGCATGACAGTATTATTTAACTCTGCAATTAATTAAAAATGACTACTATTATTCGTTTTAGTATTCGTATCACTTGGGAATCATATTTCAGTACACAAAAGTAACATATTTCTGTCATAATTTCTTCAAGTTGAACCTGACTTTTATTTTGACAGGTCTTTTCGTTTTACCTTCAGTTTTTTTGACAGTAGTTTTTCTCATATTAAACCATGTGAGACCTCTCTCAGAGCAGCTCTGGAGATGAAGTTCCTGTCCTCATATGTTGAGACAAAGATGCTTGAAACACAGCATGCATAATTAGTGTTTGAGTTTGTGTATCAGATGAAACCACGCCAGTTGTTCAGAGACTTTGCACATTAGCAACAAGCACCGACCTGTAGTCACGCTTATTTCTACTTTTAGATTCACCCATTTCATAGTAAAAAAGTCTAACATAGTATGACATTCTTTCATCACCCAGCCCTAAATGTTTATGTTGCTATATTGACCTGAAAAGATCGAAATACCTGTGCTTTGCTTATTAATAACTGCTTTTTATCTCTGTTACTCTTTCTCTGTGCTCCAGCCAGCAAGTCTTGGAGAGGAGAGATGAGAGGTTTGGGGAGTTGCTTCAAGCCGCCAGCACAGTTGGAGATCTGCGTAACTGTCCGGTAGGTGGCTGCTCATGTTGATTAATAATGTGAAATTTACACGCACTTTCAGCCCTTGAGAGGACACCGTCATGCATATAGTATGATGGCTGTTTCTGCCATGTGATGTCATCAGGCACACTCAAGGACGAATGCACACACACACACACACACTCTTCTTATCTGATATTCTGTACGTGTAACACCTTCGTGTGACGTGATGAGCGAGATGAAACCTGAGACCGGAACGTTCTTCTCACATATCAACACATTCTGCATTTTTAAACAGGCACAGTAGGAAGTTACATCCTACTACAGTCACTGCCAGAAGCAGCACAACATTAATGTGTCTCACTGGAGTAATAAAATGTTTGGTCACAATGGGGTTATTATAGTTTACTGAAAGTAAAACCATAAAAGCATGCTTTTACTTGAAATAAAAGGCACAGATTGTATAAGGTCGGTGCAGTGCACTAGAGCAAAAAGTGAAAATGAAAATGATGTTGACATAAAATTATAAGTGGATGAGGCGTCCAGGTTTGGGATCTGCATCAAATGGAATTTAAAAAAGTGATTTTATATGCATAAAAAAGCATATTAAATGAAAGTAAAGTGTCTGCTTTTAAAGTTTCATTGAAAACAAAATGGGTGAAATAATGTCCCTTCATTTTTCAACATAACAGATATATTTACATAAAAATGAAACAACATTCTGACCTGAACTTATTAAAATATATATATATATATATAAGAAAAAGCTAATTCTTAATAAATGTTATTATATTTTAAATGATTAATAACTTCTTGTAATTAAAATGTACAGTATGTGACCCTGAACCAAAAAAAAAAACATCTTAAGTGTCGATTTTTTGAAATTGAGGTCTATAAATCATCTGAAAGCTGAATAAATACACAGCTGGGTAAAACCTAGCAGCTTTAAAGATAGTAACAAAGATGTATTTTTAATTGCTTCTTAATAGTTCTATAAATGCTTGCCATTTTTTTGTTTTGTTTTATGAGCTATTGTTACAGTGATATTTTACTGGGTGTCTTCTGTAAATCATGGTTAAAATGTATGATAACACCCAAAATAAAAAATACACACACACAAACACACGGATTAAAAAAAAAATTCTAAACTTTAACTACATTTGAAATGTAAATGGAAAAATATAGATTAATTCAAAATATGAATTAAAACTATAGTAGTATCTGAGTGATAATCAGAATGATGCAAAATGATTTCAACTGCTGATGTGAAGTATGTTTAGAAGAAAAATTCTTCTAAAATCTGTTTGTTTGTTATTTTCTGTAGGAATTTGTCTCCTCTAATTTTCTATTTAAAAATGTAATAACTCTGATATGGTTTCCAACATGGAAATAGAAAAAAGCTGACATGGTGTTAAAGAACATAATAACAAATAGGGCTGTCACTTTTGTGAAAAAATCATTTACGATTTTTAAGACATAAGTGTTCATTGAATCGATTATAAAATCGATTTCCCATTGTAAAAAAAAAAAGACGTTTTCTTTTTCAACGTCAAATAACGGACGAACGTAAAGAGAGCGCTGGAAACGCACAAGTCTGCAATATTTCTTATTTATTGGGATGAAGTTTCATGCAGAATAACAAACAGCAACAGGAGTGAAACATTCTTGAAAAAATATATATGCAGAGGGGACGGCTGCCATAACAAAAGAAAAACATCACTGCAGGCTTCAACCCGGCTGCATTTATGATTTAGGCAACTACAATATCTCCAAGATTATTTTAAATAATGATTCAATCCATTTCAAACAACTGTTCAAAAAAATGAAACTTATGGCCAGCTGTTGAGAAGACATGCTCCGACCGCACTGATGTCCCAGGGACACTCAGGTACAGCTGCGCAAGGTGGGGGTATTACTGCCAATTTTCCATCATAAAAGCCGGTCGCTGTCAGCTTGCAATGGTCCTTTTTTCATAACTCAGCATCTCCATTAATTAGATGCGTGAATGAGGCGAATTCGCGTCTCCCGCGCCGCGAGACCTCCAGACCTGCGTAAACGTGTCTTTACATTGACTTAATCATTCGCGTTTGGTGTGACAGCAGCATAAGAGATCTCTTTCGACATCACTGGAACTTATAGGTGTGTAAAATTGCTGGTATTTTCTGTCTAGCTTTCGCAAGGCATACTGCACTTTCGGAATTCTTTATTTTCTTTTTCTGCTTGTTTGTGAGTTTTATTACCTCTATTTTTTAATTGTTTAATTATTTTAAAATGAATAGTGTACATATTTGGTTAAAATCGATTCCTTATTTTCATTTTCAAAACTTATTTTGGTTGGTCCGATCAATTGTGCAATAACCTAATAACAAACCATTATGCATTATCTCCATCTCCTCAACAGAGTAACTGTGGGCAGAGAATCAAGATCCGGCGAGTGCTGATGAACTCTCCAGAAATCGTGACCATTGGTTTTGTGTGGGACTCAGAACAGTCAGACCTCATTGAAGACGTCATCCGATCTCTCGGACCACACCTCAACCTCTCAGGGGTAAGATTGTCGTCTAGTAAATACAGGTGCATCTTAGTAAATTAGAATGTTGTGGAAAAGTTTATTTCAGTAATTCAACTCAAATTGTGAAACTCGTGTATTAAATAAATTAATTGCAAACAGACTGAAGTAGTTGTGAAAAGATCACTGTCCATATTAAAGGCTTTGGAATTAGATGATTTACAAGCATCTGCTAATCAAAATGTATGTTACTCAGATGTTCATATGTCAGTTAGGATTTAATCTTTGTGGGGAATTCCAATAAAGAACATCTTATTCCTGGCTATTATATAACGCATAGAATTCATAGGAAGCCTCCATCCAGATTAAATGGCTATAAAAAGCTCCTGACGTCACCACGGCTGCTCTTTTACAGTTATTTATTTATTTTTGTAGCACATCTGTTGCTGGTGTCATTGAGGCCGGTTTATGGTTGTGCCATGGACCATATGTGTGAAATAAAGCAGACGTTTATCCTCGTCATAAGACTGAGGTTGTGTAACTGCATCACTGCCTGCATAGCCCACGTCTGATGACCAGAGAGCCACTGCAGTGGAAGGTCATCCGGCGTCCGAGTGTGTCGATGGCCTTCATTACCAGCCTCATGTGTAGGAGTATAAAGCCATGCTTAAGAGCTGTTTACCACCAGACAGACCTTCTGTTTGTGCAGCTGCATGCATTTCAGATGGCTGAAATGCATCTATACATTTTAAAATAAATATTCCATAGATTTTCTCAGTGGTGCCATAGAAGAACCATATTGGCTTCCCAAATGAGCCTTTCAGTGAACAGTTTTTAAAAGAACCCCTTTTTATCTTAGTGTGAAGAACATTTTGAAAGTGTATAGAACCTTTTTTCCAATATAAAGAACATTTGGAATGGAATGGAATGTTCAGTGGAATTTTAAAGTTTTTCTTGGAATGCCAGCGAATAACTTTTATTTTTAAGAGTATAGTTGACCTTGCAAGAATCTATATTGGAAGAATCAGTGCTTTTACTCAAAGCGAGCGTCGCAGATGGTAAATAGCATTCATTCTTTACGCCTACTTCCACGTTTCCACCCTCCAGTATTGGATTCGTCTCGGCCGAAACCCCTTGGACAAGTACAAAGGCCTTAATTCATTCCCTGGTTCTCGCTGTGATGGTGGAGACTTCAGAGCAAAATTGCTCCCCCTGCCTGGAATCCATTGTTTCACGGGCCTCCGAAGAAAACCAGCTATTCAGGAACCAAGGGTGGAGGAGCAAGTCTTGTTATGCAATAGCTGCTTTATTTAAACTTGTTTAACACATGCATACTTCTGCGTCCCGTCACCTAATTCTGCCTTCTAAATCTGAAGTACTCTTTGACACAATGATTGTATCTCAGAAACTGTAGTCTAGCATACAAAGCTTAAGAAATGTGTTATAAATCATATGAAGAGTTCATTTGCAAAAAAAAGGATAGCTCAGTTTTTAAACATTTTCAAAAAAAACATGTTTTTTCGTTGTGCATTTCAGTTAATCTCAATCGAACTGCAGTTAGGTTATTTTGATTAGGTTAAAATAAAAACATCATATCAAGATCTATATTTACTCCTTTGTTTTTATTTATTTATTTAACATTTTAATTATTTAATTTAATTTAAAAAAACACTTTCGGCCAAATATTTTGGTTGCCAACATTTTGGTGCATCACTGCCTTGAACTTTCAATATTAATAGAAAGCTGTGCTGTACGATATTTATTATGATTGTCTAAAAATCAGCATTTGGTTGTGTCTTTGCAGCTCTTTTATCGCGTCACAGACGAGCGTGCGAAGAAGATCGAGCTGCAGTTGGTGGGGATGATCTGTTACTCCAGCAGACATTACTGTGCCTTCACCTACCACACCAAATCATCCAAATGGGTTTTCTTTGATGATGCCAATGTCAAGGAGGTGAGACTAGACTTTCACGTTATCTAGTCCTTCTGTCTGTATATTTACACAATTCATAAAGCCTACCCAGAAGTCCTGGCTTTCATGCTCTGTTATTAAGCAAACATTTGCTACATTTGGATATCGAAACATTTTACCATATTGCTTGTTATTTCCTGTAACTTCCCATATATCTTCATCCATCAGTAGTGTGTGGCTTGTGTTTACGTATGCACTTCAATGCTGGTGCTGCCCGTCTCCACCGCCAAGATAAATCATCCGCACACACACACACAATATTTGCAATACAGTAGGGGTGTGTGTGTGTGTGTGTGTGTGTGTGTGTGTGCGCAAAGCTACAGTATAGAGAGCCAATCCAGTATGCAATGCAAAAGAACAGCTGTTTTGTTGATTAAACACATCTTAATTCATCTCCTTTACAATCTCGCCTGCTCTTTTTGACTGATTTGATGCTCTTTCTTTCTCTTGTGTCTAGTAATTAAAAAGCAAGGTTACATCTGTTTGCCTGAAGAGACTTTTGTAGTACAGCGTGCAAGCCTTCATGTATTATAAGTATCTATCACTTCAGATAACTGCTCTCTGTATGCTAGAGCTCATTCTTGGTTACTCTTTATTTTTTCTAGGTGGGATCCAGATGGAAAGATGTGGTCACTAAATGCATCAGAGGTCACTTCCAGCCCTTGCTCTTGTTTTACTCTAACCCTGATGGCAGTGCTGTGGTAACAGACGAAGCCCCGCAGACCAACAGCAGTAGCACCCAAAATAAGAGCTCAGTCAATGGAGAAGCACCAGGTAAAAAATAAATAAACCTTTCATTGCAGTTGTATTGGATTCAGGTCAATTCAGCACATTGTAACCGTTTGAATAAAGACAACTGAGGTTGATTCTGCCATGACTTTGTTTGAAACTTTTTGTTGCTGTAAGCAAAAATAAATAGATATTATAGCTGTCAAATTGTTTTAACACATTTTATAATAATTTATCCTTTTAATAGTTTTATTCTGCTTAAAAAATGTGATTAATCACAGATAATTATTCACGGACCAGAAATTTCAGATTCTGGCTTCCTGGAAGAAAAAAGTTCAAAATAAAGTATAAATAAAATATATATATATATATATATGAAGTATATTTTCCAAAATATAATAATTATATATATATATATATATATATATATATATATATATATATATATATATATATATATATATATATATATATATATATATATATATATATATATATATATATATATATATATATATATATATATATATATATATATTTTTTTTTTTTTTTTTTTTTTTTTTTAAATAATATCATATAAAATAAAGACTAAATGTTTGGATTTAAATAAAAAAAATATTATTAAAATAGTTGATAAATAAAGTTAATTTTATTAGAGAGGATAATTTCAGTGTGAATCTGTTAATTGTTAGTATCAGTTAGCACTAATTGACCATTGTTTGTTGTTTTTAAACTGATGCATATGCGATGTAATGTTTGCATTGCACTACAAATCAAAGACATTTTGAGATAACGATACGATTTTGTGTTCGAAATGCTGATGGAAATGTTGTCAAAGTTGTGTTTGGGTATTAGAGCCTTTAAATTATTATTATTTATTTATTTATTTTTAAGTGAAAATGTTAATTTTACTGTACAAAGTTAAATCAGAATGTCTTTTCGGACAAGTTTCAGTCTTTGAAAACTTCTTCCTTCCCTCCCTTCTTCCTCTCTGACTCTTTCAAGCTTTAATTTTGGTGACATACCGAAAAGTGTACATTTATACAGAATTAATGAATTCAGCAAGCTGTGCAATAAAGTAAAATAACAGTGGTGCATATGAACAGACGCAGTGAAATAGTAGTGCATAAGAAATGAAATGATTTGTGTGTCTTTCAGGAACTCCTATAGTGGGTGGAAGGAAGCTGGAGCTGACACGAGAAAACTTGACTGCTTTCTTCTCAAATCATGGTACTCTGAAGCTTGGTACTAAGCCTCAGCCTCCTTCTGTGTTCAGTCGAGGCAGTAACCAGAACAGCGGCGGCAGAGGACCAGGTGAAAACACACACAAACATAACTTTACATTACTGCACCTCACAATGACTTGCTGGTTATCAACTGGAACTATTATTAGCTTTTTCACTACATTCATTAATTTCTACAAATTGCTAGAAATAAATATATAAAAAAGATTAAATCACTAAAATATCGAACAATGTGAATTGCATAATTGCTATAACTGAAACTCATAATAACTTTCTGTTCATGACTAGGACTATTATTCACATGCATTAATTTTTACAAATTGCAAGATAATGTCATGAGTTTTAATTTGAATAATTGTGCAGTCAAAGTATCAACATAATGACAGATTTCTTTTTTTTTTTCTTATTTGAATGTCAAGAATGAATATCACCGCTCAAGATTGTGAAAACAAATAAAGACAAATCCAGTGTTATTTTAGTATCATTGAGATACTAGTACAGTTTTTATGAATAGTTTGCATTAAAAAAAATGTTTTCAATAAAAATTTTGTTTTAAAATTGAAGCAATTCTGTATTTATTAATTTATATTTTTTTGAGTGTATATAAATGTTTTCAATTATTTTTGTGCATAAATATGCACTAAAAGAAAAAAAACTTTTAGTTTTAAGGTTTTATTTTATTTCAAGTGCAAACTTTTTTTTATTTTAGAAATTTTTACTATTTTAAGTTAAGGTAGATTTGATTTTAAGTCAAATATTTTATCTATTTATTATTATTATTCTTCCTCAGTAAACTATAATAAACCTGGACGCAAAATACCCAATAATTTCCATTTTCTTGATTTACTTGTGTCAGACGTCCCAATCCTTATGCCTTTTTCATGAACGGTGCAGAGGTCAAAATATTCTCTCAAGGAGGCAACACTGTTCTCCCACAAAGTATTTTAATACCCAGAGGATCAGAGAAAGCAGCGCAGGATGTTTGGACAAAGACAGACAAGAAAGACCTGAAGCGAGACGAATGTCCTCGTTCTCCAGTAGCCCACATTCCTCTGTTATTACAAACCATAATGGCTTGATGCGTCTCTCTCTTTTTATTGTTGAAGTTTCCTCTCCACTAAAAGCTCTTAGATCATCCTTGTAATGGCTTTCTGTCCTTAGGCAGTGAAAATATTCCCTTTGGCTCGGTGATATAGCTTATAAAGCTGTGCAAAATGAGTCCTCTGTGATGCAAGTGCACAGCTGCAATTTGAACAAAGTTGTAATAGAATCTGACAGCAACTTGCTTCCACTTTCTGCCAAGACATTGCAATAAGTTTATTTCATGTACGTTTACACTGTTTTGACTGCTTTTAAGCAGTCTGAATATAATATATAGCGACCTTAGAAATTACATGATACTTAAGCCACACTTAATTGTTGGCACAAGTTGATTTGGTGTTTTTTTTTTTTTTTTTTTTAGTGTTTTGTGTATTTTTGTTTGTTTGCTCTGCTTTTGTTTTTGTAGTTGGTTGTGTTGCTTCAGTTTTTGTTGTAAGTTTTGTTTTATTTTGTTTTTGCCATTTTTGTGCTATTTTTTATTTTATGTTTAGATTTTTTGCCTTTTATTTTAATTAGTTGTTTCGATTTTTTTTTTTTTTTTTTTATTATTATTATTTTTTTTTATTGTGTTATTTTGGTTTTCTTTTTTTGTTTGCTTTTGTCTTTGGTTTGTTTTTTGTGTTTATTTTATTTTTTCCTTTTGTTTTTATTTTTTTATTTTGCTTTTTCTTGTTTGCTTAGTTTTTCTTTGCTTTTTTAAGTGTTGGTTTTGGAGATTTCTTTTTTTTTTTTTTTTTTTTAATTGTAAGTTTTTTTCCATTTTATTTTTTGTTCTGTTTGTTTGTTTTTTAATGTGGCTTAGATGTCCACATATCTCTGTAAGAGTAAGCTTCACCCGGTTCAGAAGGAGATCAGTATCTTTTAAGTATGTTTGGGAATCGCTGATAGGGTGATGTTTTCTCAGCTGTGTCTAGTAACCCCTCACTAAGAGACCGTTATGTTACTGCAGTGAGTTTGAGGGCAAGAAATGTCCTTTCTCTTTCTGTTATCTGTCTCTCTCTCTCACTCTTTTGCTCTCTTGTAACACTTCACTGCTTTTCTGCTTCAGCAACACACACACACACACACACACACACACACACACACATCGGTTGCCGTTAAGGCTCTTGGGCTCTACTGTCCTTCCCAGAAGCCTCAGGGGTGTATTTAAAGAGTGCAGAGGCCACACTTTCTCCCACCATCCCAATGATCCTTAACTTCAAGTGTACTCTAATGCTTCATTTCAAGGGTGCTGCTTAAAGATTTTATAGCAGACTCATAAAACATACTTGACCGTTTTTTCTTTTTTTTTAATGGCTACGTTTACATTTCAGAATTCCTGAATTCCAAGAAAAGCTCTAGATTGAGACCCTGATATATGATCGTTTATATTAAAGCCAATTAATTCAAGCTATATAGTTTTTAATACCTCTGTGGGACCTGCATATGGATTTTGCTGAAACGGTGCCTTGTGTTTAAACATGTGCAATCTCCGGTCAATACTGCCACGTTTATCCATGTCTGTGTGTCTTTTTGTCTGACAGTGAAGATGAGCTTTGAACCGATTCAGAGTCGATTCAGGGAGATTTTGCGGGAGCTGCCGAAAGAAGGCCGTCCCAGCAACCTTATTAAGAAGGACTCGGATCGGTCGCAGACGAGACAAGAAACACCGAGACACCGGGGTAAGAATTTAACATCTTGACTGTTTTGGGAAAAGATATTTAAATAAAATGTAATTAGTGAAGTCTATGAAGGCAAGCTTGTCTTATACTATTGTTTATACACTACCAGTCAAAAGGTTGAATTTTTTTTTTTTTTTTATAAATTTTTGAAAGAAGGCACTTATGCTCACCAAGGTTGCATTATTTAAAAAAAAATACAGATTAAAATAATATTGCGAGAGATTATTTCCGTTTAGTTTTTCGTTTTCCGTTTATTTTGATTCAAAGCTAAATTCTTCCAGTTTTTAGTGTCACATTATTCTTCAGAAATCTTTTTGATATGCTTATTTGCTGCTCAAGAAACGTTTTTTTTTTCATTGTTGTAAAAACTACAAAAATAAACAATGTTTTCCATTGTAATTGGTTCAGTTTAAAGTAGACATTTCACTCTCAATAGATGTTTTTCATACAAAGTTCGCAGAGACCGAGACGGCAGAAAGTGCATCTAAAAGCAAAAACTTGTGGTTCTGATACGCAAAAATTTAATTTTTACAAAACAATTTGCCGTGCATTAGGGCTGCACAATTATTTGAATTTTTTAATCGCTATTACAATTATGGATGCCACAATTACGTATTCGTTCAAAGCGGCAATTAATCGTTCAAAGTCCGTTTAAGATGCGTTTTATTTTATTTTTTTCACATTATCTTAAGGGTTTTTCCCATTGTTTTAATTTAAGATTTAGTATAACATGATAATACCATTCATATTTTTACTTTTTGATAATTTAAAGAAGAAACCAATCCGATATATAGTTGACATTTGAGGCTTAATAGTATAGATAAGCACTAACAGTTTTCAATTTAGTGTTTTCAGCTTGTTTTTTTTTTCATATAAAAATACGGCATGCAGTTGCATCAAACAATGGTATAAACATCATGCAATTTAAATTGTGATAAAGGTAATTAATAATCGCAATTAAAATTTTAAGGGAATAATTGACAATTATGATTCTTGTCATTATCGTGCAGCCCTTGCGTGCAATTGATATGCAGTTTTCTACCCATTGCATAGCATATACAGTACATGCCAAAGTAAATTTTTGCGTATCAATGCCACAAGTTTTAGTTTTTATTAGGCATAGTATTTATAAGCCCTTTCATGAGATCAGCTTGGTTCAGCTTCACACTTGAATAGCACACATTTGTCGGATAACATTAGTTTGAGCGACCATGAATTTTTGATCAAATAAATGTATGTATTTGTCTACCCAGTCCTCTATGGGGAAGCTTTTAGCAGAGCTTTGGAGTGGAATAAATTCACTCACAGCGCTCTGCTGGTTCTTATGCAACCCGGGGTCAGCGAGAAGTGTTAAAAACACAGATTACATCTAACGTGTGCTCCATCCTCACACTAGGCTCTGTAATGTTTCTTCGGGTTCGCTTGTGCTTTATAATAATGGGTCATGGACGGCTGACATCTACTGTATGTGCACCTATCAGAGTTTGATGCCAAGTCAGGCCACATATCAAAATGTAATGTAACTCCACCTCCTTTTACAAGTTTCCAGATGGTTTTAATTGTTAGTGAGTTTAATTCCAAATGAAAAATGACTACATTAACACACATCGCATTAGATTTGCTGGAGAGATTAGATGAAGCACGCCGCATTGGATCACTTGCACAGAAGCTCCACTTGCATAACCACACTAATGCTGGATGAGGTCAGTGATACTCACTCAAAGGACCCGAAAGGCTTTGCTGGAGCCTTTCTAATGAAGCGATAAGGGACACATGTCCATCAGGTCAAGTCGTCTGTTTTAGAAAAGAAGAGCACTGTATGATTGCTGAGAAGTGTGTGTGTCAGAGCATATGCGTGCTTCAAAGACGAGTATGAGCTCACTTTCTCGGAGGAAAAGGAATGAAGCTGTCACTGGCGCAGTACTCGAAGGTGCGAAAGCTGAAAGTGTATCTGTGTACTTTATTTAACTTGAAATGTTACATATTAGTTGCTTTTCAACAGGTACTGCCCTAGTGACAATTTAGTACCTTTTTCTGAGAGAATAAAGGAATAGTTTACTGAGAGATGAATTTGCTCAGCCTCGTGTCATTCCAGTTTCGTGTGTCTTGCTTTTGATATTAAATAGAAAATGAGAGATTTTGAAGAATCTGTCGGCTGCTCTTTTCCATATATCGAAAGTGGACGAGCTTCTAAATTCAGAGTTTCCCTTTACTTTCGTTATATGGGTAAAATGGCTAGTACAATCTTTGATATGTTGATGATTTTTTTTTTTTTTTAGGTTAACTATTGCTTTAAAAGTAATCCCTTGTGGGAAAAATAAAAAACGTACTACTAATGCGAAAATATGCTTACAATTTCAGTCACTTAATTGCATGTTATATTAAATGCAATTAGCTGAACTTTAGAGAGATTTTTTCATTATTACTTTGTGTTTATTGCAATATGGTTAAAGTGAACTAAATAAAATGTACTTAATGTATTGATGTAAAAGTAAAAACTTAAAGTACCTATGTATTGAAATATTTGAAATCTGTAATTAAGTTGCAATTTAGTTCAATAAATTTTTTTTTTATTCAGTTTATTAATTTTAAATGTAATGTAATTTAAGGCAAAACTTAACTTGACATCATAACAAATTGGACTTTTTTAAAAGTGTTTAGAAACACAATCACTTAAGTGTACTCTCTTAAGTGGCTTTTTATTTCATTAATATTCTATTTTCTGCAAGTACAGTTTTCTAAAAGAAATATACTTTAAAGGTTTCAAGTACATTTAATACAAAGTGCACTTCTTCTCTAGCATGGTAATAATAACTGGGCCATGTAGATGTACGTGTATGGGTGTCACAATGACATTTTCTCATGTGCAGTGAAACCGGTTCACCATATTGTGCAGGCGTCATGTGACTAACTTTACCATATCCTTTTATTGCTCATTGGCTGTAAAACTGGTTTGCAAGCCAAGCTGCTTTGCTTTACCCTTTTTTAAGTCAGTATGTGGCTTACTAATGGCTTTTTGGCCTTAAGCGTGTATATCTCAGACCAGAATGCCTTCATCTTGTAGACATTTAACTGTGGAGGCTGTTTGAAATTCATTAGGTCAGATAATTCACTTTTTTTAGTGTGTGTAACGGCCACAGGTCAAAGTTGCATTAATATCGTGATGACAATATAGTGAACTTGGCAGAGGAGCAGTAAGGATGTGCTCATTTAACAGTGCCAACATCAGCACTGCTCTGCCACCTCCACCAGAAAAAGGTCATCCAGACTATTAGTGCAAATCTGCAAATGTCGGAAATAGATGATTCAGGCCTGTAGACAGGAAGCGGGTTCAGCATCGATGAATTGTGTTAGTGTAATTTAACTGAATGATGTGAAACTCAACGAGGGCTGTGTTTTCACACAGTGGCACAAAATACTTGTTTGGAAAACTAAATGCAGTTCTGTTCATACATAATTTGATTATAAATTCTTAAGACTTACAACTGAAGTGTTTTGTTTTTTTTTCAGTGTTAAAAATGTTTACATCATGAAGTATTAATTCATAAATATCACTGTGTTTTAAGGAGTCAAACCACACTTTAACAACCTAAACAAACCTTTCCTTGTCAGGAAAAAGGTCAGATTTTAGAAATTTAAGAGACTTTTGACCTTGACCTTCTCAAAACATTAAATACCATCATACAAAGCTACGAAATATAAGTATATGAGATAAATACAATAATAAATATCTAAATAAAATGTTTTCTTAATTATATTACATATAAAATAAGTAAAACTTCTTGAAATGTTTTATGTTTTTATTCTATGTAACAGAATAAAACATAATATAATGTACTAACATTACTTTTTACTATCTCTCTCTCTCTCTCTCATATATATATATATATATATATATATATATATATATATATATATATATATATATATATATAATATTAGTGCTGTCAAATGATTAATTGCATCCAAAAAAGTTTTTGTTTACATACTATATTTAGTATGTGTATTATGTATATAAATACACACGCACAGTAAATATTTTTACAAATATTTACGTGTACATACATTTATATTATTATATATAAATATATTTTATAATATACACAGTTCTTTGTTTTTATATATATATATGTGTGTGTATGTATATATGTGTGTGTTGTTATTATTATTGTATACATAAAGAACATTATTTTTGTTTTTTTTAAGGAAATAATATAAAACATGCATATAAAATATAAAAAGCTAAACTAAGATTATTGTTTTAATGCTTTTCTCTTCGTAAGGATATCATGACAGACATTTTTTTACTCCATACTCCCCTACAAAATCAATCATTCATTTTAATTAACAAATTTAAATTAATGTGTATCATATTTAATTTAATTTAATTTTGTGTTTTTGAACCATACTAATTGTACCAGGCAAAAAAAAAAAAAAGTGATAACCCATATGATATGTCTATTAAACAACAAGTCTGTATGTTTCTGGTCCCCAGACTCCCCAGACAAGCCTCAGTCCCGCTCGCTGTCACCTCCGGAGAACGGCTTCAAGCTCCTGGAGTCGCGGCTCTACAGCAGCCAGGGCAGGGGTCCGATGAAAGCCGATCACTGGCCTGTTACTAACACACGCTACAACCATGAGCCCCGCTCTCAGTCCCAGCCTCGCGTCCCGCTTCATCCCCCGGTAGAGAGCCGATCTCGGAGGCTGGATGTGGCCAACGGCTACGACACGGACAGCAGCCAGGACTCCCGGACGCACGGAAACCCTCGCAGCCGGCCCAATCGAGCGTGGAGGCCGACGCGAGAGGTGCTCAACGTCGACAGCGTCCTAAACAGCGATAATAATCCAAACGCTCGCAGACAGGCCTTTAATCAGGACGCCGAAGAGTCGGCGCGGGGCCGAAGAGAAGAACGCAAACCCAACAGCTTAATGACCATTTACGAGGACGAGCAGCGGCAGGACATGGGCAGCAGGAGCTCGCTGGATTCAGAGGACAGGGTTAAACCAAGCGTCACTAACCTTACCATTCGGACAGATAACTGGAAAATCCAGCGCACTGAATCTGGATACGAGAGCAGTGATCGTCTCAGCAACAGCTCGGCAAACCTGGACTCTCCTGTGGTGGAGAACATGAGCAACAAAGACATGCAATCCACACCAGAGACAGACCTCTCCAGGTAAGACCTGAAGTACTCCTCAGTTAGGAACAACATCGAGACATTTGATATAATTATATAAATGTGATTGCAAGAGAAGAATTCAGTAAAGACATGAGCTTAGTTGCACATTCCTGTTAAGTGTTCACAAATTCATCAGTATTGTACGTCCACCATAAATGACGTGGTGAAATATGACAAAATCCCATGCATGTTGTGTTCTCCCACATTCATGCAAGTGAAGGGAGCACAGAGTCCACTGTGTCCACCAATGAAGTCAAGCACAGCACTGCTGAAGAACACTGTTCAGTTCAATGCATCGTGTCTTTTTAGGGAGCCGAACTACCAAAGGAGGTACGAGGATCCAAAGGCCGAGATCTCACCTTCGTCCATTATCTACAGTAAGTGCTGTCTAATCCTTTTGAGTTATGATTTTTTTTAGTTGTTAATGGATAATGCATTTCAGACATTACCAAAACATTATTTGCATAACTTGTTGACAGTTGCGTTTTTCGCTGTATCCTATATAGGCAGCATATTAACTTCCATAGAACCGTCCCATGGGGCGCTGTTATTTTAGCATTAATTATGTACTATTATAGTATTTATTAATATTTTTAAAGCTTTTAGTTTTATATTTTCAGTTTTCCTTTTGAATTTGGAGTTTTACGTTTTAGTACTTTTACGTGCTTTTGTCTTATAAATGTAATAAACTGAAAATATTATAAGTACAAAACTGTTGAGAATATCAAGATACTGTAGTGTCATAAGTCAGTGATGTGGCAGTGTGGCTGTTATCAGATGAACCGCTGGAGTGAAGGGAGGGGTGTTTGTGGACCAGTCGTTTGTCCTGCTCGTGTGTGTGTGTGTGTGTGTGTGTGTGTGTGTTGTGATGGTCGCGGCGGGGCGGGGGGCTGTTTACCCCAGCTCTAGGTGCTTTATGGGCTGAAGAAGTGAAGCAGAAAGGACAGCTCTGAGTCTGTTTCCACTGCGGCGCGAGCTCTGAAGTGTTCGGTGCTGTGGGAAATAATGACTCTGCGTTCCTTTGACATTAAACGAGTGTGGAGGAGTTAGACAGGGAGGGATGCTGGATGTTTACTGTATATCCAAATTAATATGTGTGTAGATATATATATATATAGAGAGAGAGCGAGAGAGAGAACATTGAATATAAACATGCTATATATAATGGTGTCATTGTTTTATTTTTAATCATTTTGTTTTGTTTTGTTGTTTTTTGTTTTGTTTTATGTTGTTATGTTTTGTTTTATGTTGTTATGTTTTGTTTTATGTTGTTTTGTTTTGTTTTATGTTGTTATGTTTTGTTTTGTTTTGCTGCAATCGTCACATTTGAGTTGCAGTTTAACATTATATTGACAGTTCTTTCCAAATGTCATTTTGGAATTGGTTCAAAAGTGCTGAGTGTTGTCTTTCAAACTGGACTGAATCCAGCAGCCAATAGAGCAGAAATCATTCTGGAAAGCAAAAAGGAAAAGAACAGAGAAATAAAAAAAATTATAATAAATGAAGAATATTTAAAATTGTATAATTTTAACTATTTAATAATTTAAAATGATTCATTATTTATTTCTGTGTGTGTGTGTGTGTTTATTTATACATGTGGATATATATATCATATTAGAATACGTATGAATACGAACTTAATAAAAGCCACTCTTTTAGCCACACTGTTTGTAATAATAATGTGTGATGTGTAAATATGCATTAAATGGCAGTGGATTAAAAATGTAACACCTAAGTTAGTTTTTAATTATACATCAATAGATATATTGGTCAAAACATTTGAACACTTTGTCAAACATACATAGATAATGTGATCAAATGTGTTGGAAGAAATACTAATTCTTTTTTCTTCAAAATGTTATATTTAACTGACTTGCACCCACTAAAAATCACCTTTACACCAGCTGGATAAAAGTAATTGCAAAATGTGAATAAATATATATACATTTTGCAGATGGGACTTGGAATTGATATAAAGCATTTCAATTCATAAATTAAGTTCGACTTTCATGTCGAGAACATTTTTTGGCTGCTGTTCCTGTGTACATATTGCCAAGGAAGGAAGTGACAAAATCCCATGTTAACAAGCCATGCTTTGAGTAAACAGTGCAGATGAACGTTGGCCTTGTTTGATCAGAGGTGAAGTGAGGAGGGTTTCTGTAGTGTGTAGTTTATTGTCAGTGCTGTGTGTCCTGTAAGACGCTCGTAAAGGTCAGAGCAGCAGGAGTTTCTCAAATGTTTAAATATCTATATTACCAGTGTGGTTATTGATAACGAAGTTACTCTATTAAAACATTAATTTTCAGTCATTTAAATAAAGCTGAAAACCAAATTTAATATTGGAACAAAAACTGACGTAAAAAGATGCTGCATTTTATTTACCGCTGAACCACTTCCAAAATGAAATTGCGCTTGAAATTGAAATGGTCCAAACAGCAGCAGAATATTGCAAACGCTGATATTTAAAGATATTGGCCCAATAAATGTGAAAGTATGAATGTAGTTGGGAGTTTGTAGTGTGTTATTAAAAGTATTCTCCAAGATCCTGTTGCACTGTGGAAAATATTTATTCTTAGACATCAGTAACTATTTTCAGCTTGTCAACAGATCTAGATGTGATGCATATCTATCCCTATGTATATTTGCATGTATTACTTGGCAAGTAATGGCCTCCCTTTCAAAAGGGTGGATGAAAAAGATGAATTAGCTGTAATACATTAATTCTGCTCAGTGGCGTGTAGAGAGCAGGTGTGTGGCGGTGATCTCATGTTGGCTCAGATGTTGAGTGTTGATGAACACTCACAAGCCGCTCATTTCTTCACGTGTCTGGATGCATCGTCTAGGACTTTAGGGAACATGAATATTAACTGAATAATTGTGAATCAGGCAATGCTTTTAAATTATGATTATGAGCCAGGAAATGCTTTTTGGCTCCAGCTGGTGATAATCTAATTTATATTCTCAAATGTGCAATTTTATGTAGTGCTACTGTTTTAAAAAGTTCTGTTTTGTGATTGAAATGAAGGTGAAACAAATCAAATGTAAGTATTAGGTTAAAAACTAATGAAAACATGAAATGGTGTCTTGGCTGAAACTGAAATAATTTTGTTGCAATACTAAACTGACGAAAAAAAAAAGTAATTAAAATATACAGTTGCATATACAATGCAATATACAATATATTTACAGTTACAAAAATATCAAAGCAAATAACAAATACTAAAAATACTCAAACTAAAATAGTTATGTACCAAAAAGTCTCTCTCTCTCTCTCTCTCTCTCTCTCTCTCTCTCTCTCTCTCTCTCTCTCTCTCTCTCTCTCTCTCTCTCTCTCTCTCTCTCTCTCTCTCTCTCTATATATATATATATATGTATGTGTGTGTATGTATGTATATATATATATATATATAAATATAAAATATTAGTATTTTTTTTACATATGTCTGTATAGTTTTTATATACTTTTATTTTAAAGTTAGTTGAAATCTTAAATATTTAATTCTGTCATTTTTTTTATTTATTTACTTAAGAAACTTTTTTTTTTGTGATTTTAGTTTTGGGTTCAGTTCAAAAAATAATTTTTATGATAATGATATAAAAATAAAAGCTAAATGCTAATGAATACTATGATATATAATATAAAAAAAACTGCTCAAATAAAAGCGATTTTATGGTACCAGCTGATGTTCTAACTGTATTTCTTCATTCAGAGTATTACACTGTGTTTGTGGGCATGAATGATGTCTCAAACCACACAGCTTCTTAAGAAGAGATGATGTATTTGATGGTAATGATGTTGTAAATTTACAATGTGTGCTTTATAATAGAGGAAACAAACAAAACCTCCTAAACTTGCGTCAGTGGAGGGACTCACCGTGTGGTGGTTTCTTCTGGCTTCTCTATATTTTATAAAAACATTTAGCAATATTGCAACAACGTTATCTAATATTGCAAGTCATGGCCATCAAATGGAGGTTCTTCTCATGAGGCTTAGCAGCTTAAACACGACAGGCTTGAAAATGGGGTCTAAAGTCCAATCCTCTCATAATTGCATGCTAGCCAAAGGGATTTAGCTGCTAATGCGCTGGGGAATAAAATAACAGAAGGAGGGAGAGGCGCACACACACACACACACACACACACACACGCACACACACGCCGATGGCTGAGTCTCAGGGGGCTCGACATCGAGGCACTGACTGTACTCAGATGTAAAGACGAACCGACAAGGAAAATGCTAAAGAAGTGTAGTACTAATCAAGAAGTTGTGTCCTTTTCTGTTGGATTCTGTTTATTATGATGTTTAGTTTACATGTGAACTGATAGGTATTGGTACAGGTTTTTTTGGGTGGTGGGGGGGTCTTAAAGTTGCATTCAAAGTATGGCTCACTGAACTTTTACAGCAAAACAAATCTTCAGTCCTCATGATGACAGACTTGTCTACCAGTAAAGACCAGTGTTCATCTGTAGCGCCCTCTAGAGTTTCACTTGATATTACAGACCATCCATGACTTGAGTACTTTTTTTAACATATTACCCATTTAAATAGGAATTCAGAGTGGGAAATATTAAGATATGCTTTGTTTATTGTTTGTGTGTGTGTGTGGAGAGAGCGAGAAAGAGAGAATTATCTAAAAATATATATCTTATATTCAAATGTATATCTTAAAAGCTTTGTAGTAAGAGGCACATTCTAGATTTTTTTTCTCTCTGTATGCGCTTGAATTTAGAAATGTTTTAGTAATACTGAGTCACATTCATTTGGAAGAAGAGAGAGCGTATTAAACATTTATGTACTTCTGTGAGCAGTAAATGTCTTCAGTGTTTTTTTTTTTTTTTTTTTTTTTTTTTTTTTTTTTTTTAGAAGAAAAGTTTTGAAACCTATAGATTTATAAACTAATTTTTACTTTTAATAAGCAGCTGATCTGAAGCAGATTGTTGTTGTGAGGTTTTTGTCTTCCCTGACAGTCTTTACTGTTATTTTGTGCACTGCTGCGTCTGAATGTGTTCCCAGCATGCATCTGTGTAGTCATGTCTCCTCAGATTGAAGGTTTTGGTCTCTACAGTAACACACTGAAAGCGTTGCTGTTTTCTCCTTCGACTCACTGCCCACTTGGCTTTAATGATCACGGTTACCCCTTGAGCTCATTGTTAACCAGCCATCGTGAGCACAGAGAAGCTGGTTTGAGCCGGATGGACTAGTGTGCTTTAGACAGGCCAAGAGACCCCACTGAGACCCCGACAATACCCCAGCCCCGAGCCCTCACATAACACTTCTGCACTGTCTTTCACTTATTTGGGATGTGCGTTTTATTAATAATACATTTACATTAAAGAATGCATGCAACAGTACATTAAAGTTGATTATTTTTATTCATTTATCTTGTAGGTGACCACCAAA
Organism: Carassius gibelio; assembly: GCF_023724105.1. Taxonomy (NCBI): domain Eukaryota; kingdom Metazoa; phylum Chordata; class Actinopteri; order Cypriniformes; family Cyprinidae; genus Carassius; species Carassius gibelio. The sequence continues at coordinate 35,738,927 of NC_068402.1, read as the reverse complement.
AGAAAACACAAAATCATTCCATGAGTCCTGCTATTCTAAGGTATGTCGTTTGGAGAGAAAAAAATTAATTTGAATGTTTAACTTGTAGTTTAGTGTGCTTTCCGTTTGCAGAAAATATATTTGCATGCATAAAACCTGAAAATATATGTGTATAGAAAAGATTGGAGGAAGGGAGAAAACGATTTGTCACTTACGTTTCTTTTTTTTTTCACATGAATCTGTTTTTATTTGCATAAGATGACCTCATGTGCTTTGGGCTTCATGGAAAAACATACTGATACACACTTTTCAAAGCATGTTTTGTGGCTCAGGTCATAAATGTTTTTGTAATAGTAATTAGTAATAATAGTAAATGACTTTTTAATAGTAATTAAGATGGTAGTAATAGCTTACAGTAAGTTTGAATGGAATGTTTTGAGACACAACTGCATGTCGATTGCAATAAATTGAATAAAATGAATTATTGTTTTAATTAGCTGAACTTCAGAGTGCTTTTTAACCCTCTTAATATGTAATTTCACAATTGCTTCTATTGTCTTTTGGATTATGGTTAAAATACTGCTGAATGTAGCACTGACCAGCATTTAAAGAGAACTGAAATACACTTAAATGTTGTTTCTATTGAAACGTCTATCGTGCCGTGCGCTTAAATATTGAACTACACATTTGTTGCAATTTAGTACATTCAAAATAAATAAAAGTATATTATTTAAAATATATATACATTTTAAATGTAATATCAAATGACACTACATTTCAAGTTGTTTCTTTAATATGTTGGTAAAACAAAAAAATGAACTATTTTAGAACATGACCAAAATTAGTAAAATTGCAATGATTTATAATGTGCTTGTAAAATAATACAATGTACTTAAGTGTGTTAAACATTTAAAGTGTTTCTCTTTAAACAAACATTCTATTATCTGCAAGTCTTGTAAGATTAACACTACAACTACACAGTCAGTACTCTTAAGTGCACTTCTTTTTAAAGTAAGAAAGATTTTGTGAACACTAAGGTGTTCTTGTTGCATGTCACATATACTTAGCATTGTATCATCAGTACATCATGCATTATTACATACAAGTAACACTAAGCCAAACCCTAACTATATAGTAAGTACATGCGATTAATTAAGATTACTCAGTAATTACACTGTAACAAAGACACCAGTGTAACCAGTTCGTTGTAAAGGTAATATGGGCAAGTATGAGGTAGATATAAGACAAACCTTCTGTTTTCTCCTACAGGAGTCAAGCTTTTCGATACAACCCTGCTAATGTGAGGCTGGAGAGGACTGAGGTACAACGATCACACGCGGTTAACAGGAACCCCATCTCTCCTAATTTCACCAAGACCAGCAGTTCAGAGTGGAACAGCTCTGACGATCAAACCTCATCACGAGCTGACGTTCCTCCGGTTCCCTCTCGGACTCACTCCGTGGCTCCACCACTGCCTCCCAAACCTCTCAACCTGAGCTCAGAGAACCGGCGACGAGATCCCCCTCCACCCAGCCCTCGACGTCCTCCTCGCAACGGCTCTGCTCTGTCCCAAACCTCCCTGCAGAAGTGGCAGGAGAACTCGGACGCGAGCTCCAAGTCTGGCTCCTCGGATCCGGAGAGGAATGATCTGTCCGCGAGTGAAGGTGAGGAGAAGTTCTCCAGCTTCCCCAAACCTGCGGCCGGCTCTCCTGTCTTCCCCAGCACATACTTCTCTGTGGACAGCTGCATGACGGACACGTACCGTGCCAAGTACCATAAAAAGAGACCCGCTCTGCACGTGATGGCAGACTCTAGAGCCGGAGATCACACATCGTCTGGTGAAAGTGATTACGGGGAAAGACCATCACCGGCTCCTTCAGAAACACACAGCAGAGCTCCAGCGCTGTCAGGTAACAGCAGACTCTAACACATGGACAGCTGTCTTCATGTAGCAGTGAATACCATAAATTGGCATAGTTTTATAGTTGATGCAGTCACTTACAGTAAGTAAATAAATACACACTGTTTTGCCAAAAGTGTTGGGTTTAGGGCTGGGTATTGTTCAAAATCTTTCGATCCGGTGGCAATTTCGATACCTCAGTTTCGATACCAGTTCCTAACGATACTTTTTTCGATACCATATGTTTTAAAATCCATTTCAACATCAACACAGATACATTAAACACAAAACTTAAATTTTTCACCTTAATTAAAACAAATTCTGGTTACACTTCACACTCAGGATAACATTATTAATACAACTGGTTGATAAAATAATTGTCTCTGCAAGTATTCTCGTAAACACAGTCGGTTATGTTTTAAGTGAACGTATACAGTGGCCTGCTGCTTAGAGAAATTTGCGTTTTACCGGATAAATCTGTCTCTCTCTCTGGGTTTTTTTAGACGACGTGAAAGGGGGCGTGTTTCAAGATACGCAATGGAGTAGACCAAACTAAACAGGGAGGGAGGGCAAAACACTCAACGTTTTGAGAAAAAACAACTACACGTGTTGTGTGACTGCGAGTATTCAGAAAGTTTTTAGAAATCCTCCCCGTCATGTCACGTGGTGGTGGACAGCCAATCACAGTGAATTTAGGTCCTTACATGCACGTATGCTACAAGCTCACACAGACACAGCCGCTCGGCAAAAAAAAAAAAACACCGCTTGGCTTTTGGAACCGAAATTTGGCACCGAAAGATAATTCATTTTTTGATACTCATAGTATCTAAGTTTTTCGTTTGATACCATAAAGGCATCGAAGTTCGGTACCCAGCCCTAGTTGGGTTACCCCCTTCTAATGTACAGGTTTGACTACTTCATTAATTTCCATGAGAATAAATCTTAATGTGGATGTGTCACGTTTGAATGGGTCGTACTATGCTGTCTGACAAACTATATTTTTTACAGATTTTATTTTGTTTTGGCAATTATTTTATTATTTTGCCCAGAGAAAATCGTTATGCGATTGTGCAACAGACATGCAGCTCGTTATCTCCCTGCAATTAATTAATAAACTTTCAGTATCGGCCCTTTTCATGCTATGACCAAAATGCCGATGGCTTTAAAATAATCAAAAATCATCCGATAATATCGGCGGCCGATACACCGGTGATCCCTAGTTACAATATTATTTTTTGTTTGTTAGTTTTTTCTTTCGTTTTTCGTGTGTATACACGCATTGTGTGTGTGTGTGTGTGTGTGTTTTATTTTAGTAGTAGTAGCGTCATTATATAGATTTCCAAAAATCTGTCATGTTACATAATTGTGAAAGATTGGGAATAATTTAATGTAATTTTTTCAATTCTGTTGCTATTTATCTTAATTTATAGACACATTCTTGTATTATTGGTGACTCATTTCTAGCATTACTATTTAGCACTAGTCTCTTTCCTGATAATACTGTTAAAATGATAACTGGCTGTTCATTTTCATGTTTGTATTTCAGTTCCTGCTTCCAGTAATAAACCCACTGCTAAATGGAAGCCAGTTGCAGTGAAAGGCCTGGATGAACACGGCTTCCTCTGACAGCAGATCTCACGCAGATATCACAGCCTTCCCCTGAAGATGTGTGTTTGTGTAGTATGCATTCAGACACAGTGCGTGGCAGTATCCCACTTTACATTTGCACATTTTTAAGCCAAAAGAGAACAATATTAAGTAACTTAAAAGACAAAAACACTCCTTAGGCTTTGTATCTTAAGACTAACAAAACTAACAAAAAATGTGTCAGTTTGCCCTAAAATACACCCTGTATATGATTAAGTGCTTTAGTTGGTTTGGAGGGATGTGTTTCTGTTCACTGCTTCTGATTTTTCTCTGTTTTTTTGATTGTTACGGAGGGAGGAGCTGCTAAAAAATTTGATTATATTTTCAGAAGGTGAAGCTGCTAAATGTGAAACCATTCCAGCTTTTTAGTAAGAACTGCTTTTGAACAGCAGAATTAAACTTAAAGTTTGATGGCCTTTTTTGTTGGTTTAGGTGTGTGATGATATCTCTCTTTTTTTTTATTCTTTAGTCCCTCGTCAGTAATTAAAAAGGGCCGCTTTAAATGTTTTCACCCTTTTATAATGTCAAGATCAGATTTTCGACCAATGTGCACAGAAATTATGACACTGGAGATTAAATTGTTTGGTCATTTATAAGTAAAAAGTGAAATTTGACATTATTTGGGCACATCGTAATTTTTCTGTACATTGAAGAATTGTTGTACATTGTCATTATTTGTATGATGTTTTGTATATTGCTCGACAGAACGCTGAATAGTGCCTTATTTTGTATGTAAAGATGGGATAAAGGTGTTTTTATTTGTAAAATGTTACTTTCTAAATTCTTTCATAATATTGAAGATCATTTTGGTTAAGAACTTTTAATAAACTGATTTATTTAAGCAGAAGACGGCTGCCCAATTTGTGAATGTTTAGACCACCATTCAGGGAGATTTTAATGCTTTTATAAGAAGTCTCTTCCGCTTCAGTTGCATTTACGGTTTTCTACAGTTTAAAACAGTAATATTATAAAATATTGCTATGATTTGAGGGATAGTTCAACCAAAAATGAATATTTGATGTTCATCTGTTTACCCACAGGGCATCCAGGATGTATTTGACTTTGTTTCTTCAGTCGAACACAAACAGAGACTTTTAACTCAAAGTGTTGCAGTCTGTCAGTCATATAATGGAGGTGAATGGGAATCATGGCTAAAACATACACTAATAAAAATGATACACTGATGTTTAAAGACACAAAACAATCGTTCTGTGCAAGAAACAGAGCTCTATTCATGCATACAATTTTTATTTTTTTATTTTAAGATTTACTTTTTTTCCACAACAACTGTGAGCCTAGAATATTTTTTGGGTGTATATTCAATCTCTGACAATAATTATAAAAAATGTGCACACAAATCATAATGACAGAGCCTCGATTTCAGATTTTGTGTATTGTTTTTTAATTAGAAAAAGCTTATCATGCTAACTCAAGAAATTATACATATAAACATCACCGCTACAAAATCAAAAACACCCCATATTCCCATAACATACAGTAATAAATACATATATAATACAAATAACATTGCGTAGATCATCACACATGACAGTCGTCCGAGCTCCAGAAGATGTTTTGTGATTAGAAACCGTTAATGTGGCTGTTCTGTTGTTTCTGACCGTGCACGATCACATCATGATCCGTACGTGCACGGAGGAGTAGATGTCGTGTCCTCAGGTTATGTGCAGCTCTGACTGAACTCACATTTTAATGTGACACACGTAGCGGTGGCCCTTTCCTTTCTTACAGTCTCGTATCTGCCACTTGGTCTTCCTCCAGACCAGGACGCACCTCCTCGTTCCCTTCTTCCTGTTTTTAGGAGGGGTCTGCCTCCAGTTGGTGTAAGTGACAGGCTCTCCACCCACCCATTCCCAGCGGCCTTTGCTGTCACGATCATTCAGTCCTGTTATTACACCGAGAGCGAGTTCATGTTTAACCCTTTAGAGCCTTTTGACTCACACTTTAGGGTCCAGTTCTTACTATTACATATTACTTTAGCCTCAATAAACTCCTTGCTTGCTGCTTATTAATAGTAAGGTGGTGTAGGTTTAGGTATTGGGTAGCATTAAGGGATCCAAAATAAAAAATAAAGCATTAAAATACATACAAAATTTTTTTTTTTTTTTTTTTTTTTTTTTTACTTGCTGGACTGAAGCGACTTAGGTTTAATTGAATATCTGCACTTTAAAAAAATTAATAATTTAAATGCATCAAACATGATTTTCAGGAATGTTTCTTTGCTCATCTGCATTATATTGAATTATGTTTTGCCAACACAATAAAACTAATTCTATAAAAATCATCTGACATATCATTGGCAGATACAGTCTGATATACTGTTAAAAAGATCTGATTGCAAGCATCAGAATTGTATTTTGTTGTGGGTCATATAAATATCAGCATCTACACTAAATCACGTATTTTTGCTCTGTTTGGTCCTCCGAATAAAACTGAGGTGTTCCTTCTGCTTTTTTGAGCTCCATATAATCCAATATCTTACTATATGAGCCATGAAAGCACATATGCAAACTTTCATTTTTTATTTTAAAAATATTTTGTCTGAAGATTCAATCAGCTGTTCTGTTTCAAAACACTGTAATTAAACTGACAGCATAAAATTAAGAAGAAGAAAAAAAGGTTACCGATCCAAAAGGGTTTTCTGTCACTGAAGTCCCACAGCCAGCCCATGACTCCTTTCGACAAAACACTGACCAGGTGTCCATCGTAGCTTGAGGGACAAGTAATGCAAGTAAGACAACTCTGGGGACTTATTTTTTAATTTTTTGAAATATTGGCAAAATAATCGTTTTAATTATGCACACATTCACTATTATTTATCTAGCGTTTGCTCTGTCTGACCTCTCTCTGCAGGCCCGCGCCGCAGCGCTCCACGTGGCTTTGCGCTCGGCGCTCAGTATGTAACAGTAGTCGTTGTGATACGTCCATCCTGGAGGACACTTCTGTGCTTTCACAGTCTAGATGAGTGCAGAAAAGACCAGAAAACATTCAAATCATCTCGTGAAATCCTGAAACCGAAGGGCATCATGTCATCCTGACTTCTAAATATGAAATACTGCGGTGTTAACAACCTCGTTATTCGGGGTCCAGGGCCTCCAGGAGTCCCCGTTACAGCAGAGCAGCTGAGCCGAGCTGTCGTTATAATGCAGAAAGCCAGTGAGCTCTGGGGTGCAGGGTTTGGAGGACGGCTGGGGAGAGGTACAAGCAAACATGCAGGTTTGTTTGCAACATATAACTGTAAGTGAATCGGACCTTTTCATACTCTCACCTGAGTCACAACAGGCTGTGCAGCAGCTCTGGTGTTCGTGTGCGGGACGGTCCTGGCGTGAGGAGGGCGCTGCTGCCCCCAGCTGGTCACCTGTGTCTTTCCGTCAGACCCCGAGTCTGCGCGGTCCTCCTCGACCGCCATCGATACAATACCGTGATACTGTAAGTGATTAGTAATATTAATGTCAATTAAGGGAATTTTTTTGAGATTTTATATAACAAATGGTTACAAAAAATTAAGATTAAAAATGTTTTTGGTCCCAGCTGCTTAATTGCCATTATGTTTTTGTGCTGCTTACTTTGTAAATGATGTCAGATCCGTGACGAACGATTTCAGAGGGCTGAACCTGCGGATGAAAGTTCACCTTGTTATCATGAAAACTACTGGATAAAAAAAATGGGTCACACTTTATTTTAGGGTCCAATTCTCACTATTAACTAACCATTAACTATGACTTTTGCCCTTATTTGCTGCTTATTAATAGTTTATAAGGTAGTTGTTAAGTTTAGGGTATTGGGTAGGATTATGGATGTCATGCATTATATGTACTTTATAAGCACTAATAAACAGCCAATATGTTAGTAATAGACATGCTAATAAGCAACTAGTTATTAGTGTGAATTGGACCATATACTAAAGTGTTACCAAAAAATGTTTTGTTAAATTAAAATAAACAAATACAAAATAATTCTAAATATTAAAAAATGTGCAATAACATTTTGATTAAATATTTTAGTTAGCAACTCACTGAAACTACATAAGCTGAAGTGTTAAAATAACTAAAATTAAAACGGAAATAAAAATGATTATAGTTGTAAGTTCTTAAATCTTAAAACACTGAAATGTGGAATTTAAAACAATAAAAACTAATAAAAGCTATATTTTTATATAATAATAAAAAAAAAAATATATATATATATATATATATATATATATATATATATATATATATATATATATATATATATATATATATATATATATATATATATATATATATATATATATATAAACTACAACAACTATTCAAAACTCTTTTTGCTAACTGAAATAAACCTAAAAGTCAATTATATATATATATATTAGGGGTGTAACGGTTCACAAAATTCACGGTTCGGTTCGATACGATACACTGATGTCACGGTTCGGTTCGGTTCGGTTCGGTACGTTTTAGATACAGCAAAATGTAAAAACATCTCAACTTTTCAGAATGCCGCAAGCGCACCGCGGGTCATGTGACAAGAACTAACCAATCAGCTTCATCCTTTCCCGTAACAACGTTGAGAGCTCAGCCAAGATGAAGGATCAGCTGATCATAGTTGTATATGGATTGCAATTTTGAAATAAATTTAGTAGCAGAGCTACTGCAAGCGATTTTTAGAGCTGCAAATCCATTTATCCTTCGCTGAAATTTCCGCGTCTCATGGAGAGAGCACGTCATTGTTGCTTAGCAAAGACAGACGCCTCATGAGCGCTTCTGCCCAAGCGCTTTGGAAAGGAGGAGAAAGACGCGCTTAGCGTTTTCCATGCGTTTTTAGGCACGATATGTGAACGGCCCCTAAGGCGCTCGCTCACTCAGCACGCGCTGAAGGCTCGTTGCAAAATGTCGAATGCCTTTAACAGACCAGAAATATAAGATCCTAAAATAACCAACAGGTCTGGTGTTTGGGTTGGATTCCCTGTAAGCTATAGTGTCTAAATGCTGCAGGGATAGTTTGCTGCGTGCATGTTTCTCCTTTTTTTCGTCTTTTCCCAGATAGTACTGACGCATATATCCCAGATATTCCCGCTGGTGTTTTTTTTTTTTTTTTTTTTTTTATTCCCGCTGGTGTACCCTGTCATGTTGCAGATGCGACATACCGTTGTTTTTTTATCCACCACTCTCTTGCCATCACCATTATAGCTTAAAGGGAATCCAAAGTGCACCCAAACACCAGACCTGTTGGTTATTGGAGGATCTTCTCATTTCTAGTCTGTTAAACGCATTGGCTATTTTGCAACGAGCCTTCAGCGCGTACTGAGTGAGCGAGCGCCTGCTGAGTAGCCTAACATAAACATATAAGATGGTGTTTTTTTCTTCTTCGGGAGTGTCAGGGGCGTTGCCTGTTACGTTGTTTGGGTTATTGGGCTACCTTGTTGAACGCATATCATTATATTTCTCTCTCTCTCTTTTTTTTTTTTTTTCAAATATAATTAATTACTCCAACGAACCGTTCGGTATACATAATGCGTACCGCGTACCGAACCGAAAGCGTCGTACCGAACGGTTCAATACGAATACGCGTATCGTTACACCCCTAATATATATATATATATATATATATATATATATATATATATATATATATATATATATATATATATATAATATTGTAAACTAAAAAAGTTTTAACTTAGGATTAAGCTGTACTAAAAAAT